>NC_048320.1:2160183-2263335 GCF_013100865.1 Trachemys scripta elegans | reverse complement strand
CACACACGCTGGGCTCGGGGGGGGGGGCAGAAGGGCGCAGAGGCCGGGACCCCCCCCCACGCTGGGCTCGGAGGACGGGCGGGGGGCAGAAGGGCGCAGAGGCCGGGACCCCATGCCAGGAACAGGCTGTAACAACCCCCTCGATCGCCACCTTCCGCCCCCAACACGCCCCCGGCCGGGAGGGGCGGAGGGAGGGGGACCGGCGGAGGCCCCGCGGGAGGGGTGCGGGCCGGGAGGGGCCGCGGGGGGTCTGGGCCGGGCGTTACCTGGAAGTCCCTGTCCTCGTTGAAGCGGGAGAACCGGTCCGCCATTTTCTGCTGCCGTCTCCTCCGCAGCCACCGCCTCGGCCCGGCCCGGCCTCGCGCTCAGCGCCGCCCGCGGGAGCGCGCCTCACCAGCCGCGGGAGCGCGCCTGCGCGGCCCCCGCTCCTCCCTTAGGCCTCCGCGCGCATGCGCGCTGAGCGGCTGCCCCCAGGGCTTGCGGGTGGGGGTTTGCCCTCTACTCCCCTGCCGTGGGAGGGGGCGGGGCAATGAGTGCAGGGCTGGGGGCGGGGGACGGAGAGGGGAGTGAGCAGAGCCTCAGGCGATGTGGGGCTGGGGGGGGGGGGGGGGGGGAAAGGGGGGGGGGGGGGGATTGGGGCAGGAAAAGAACAGGTGGAGGGGAGAGGAAGATTGATGGGGGAGAAGGTGGAAGTGGATGGGGCCGTTTGGCCTTGTCTGGCTTTTCACAGCTTCCCCTTCCCCTTGGAGTTGTCGGTGGTGCTACTACAAATTATCTGTATTGCCGTAGTGCTTAGCACCCGAGTAATGGGGAGGTGAATCTGTGAAAACCCAGACTCCGTTGCGCTAGGTGCTGTACAAACAGAACAATAAGACAGTCACCGCCCCAAAGAACTGACAAGCTAGTGCTGGTCTCAGCTGCGCCTCTGATATTTTTTACTATCATCTCTAATGCGGACAGTCATGGTGGCCCGCCTACAGTGGCGTTAGCACAGGTGAGCCCATACTAGTGGGAAAACTTTTGGAAATCCCGCATGTAGACACAGCCTGCAGGTTAATAAGTTTAAGGAGCAAGGAAACTACAGAGCAAAAATAAACTCATAATGGATCTATGTGCCTTAAAATCAGGAATTGTGTAAAAAAAGTAAGATGGGAGAGAAAATGCGGATGGTGAAAGCAGACAGTGAAGCTGACTCAAGAATAGAAACTGTCTTGAAGAGAGAGAAAAGGAGGGGGGCAACATGCTCCAAACCATCCAAAAGCTGGCTGAGGAGGGGCTCTAACAAAAGAGGGTGGAACCTGCCCCCTCAATACAGTAACACACATTTCAGCTGATAGACCAGGGTGGGCAAACTACGGCCCACGGGCCAGATCTGCCCACCAGCTGTTTTAAGCCAGTCCTTGAGCTCCCGCTGGGGAGCGGGGTCTAGGGCTTGCCCCGCTCTGGTGCTCCAGCAGGGTCAGGGGCCACTCCACACGACTCCTGGAAGCCGCGGCACGGCCCCCCTCTGGCTCCTACGCGCTCCAATGGCCTCCTCCGGTGCTCCAGTGGGAGCTGCCAGGGCAGTGCCTGTGGACGGGGCAGCATGCAGAGCCGCTTGGCCTCACCTCCGCGTAGGAGCCAGAGGAGGGACATGCTGCTGCTTCTGGGAGCCACTTGAGGTAAGCACCGCCTGGAGCCTGCACCCCTGAGCCTCTCCCCACACCCCAACCTCCTGCCCTGATCCCTCTCCCACCCTCCGAACCCCTCAGTCCCAGCCCAGAGCACCCTCCTACACCCAAAACTCCCCAGCCCCACCACAGAGCCCTCACCCCCACACACACCCCACTCACCTGCCCAGCCCAGAGCCCCCTCCCACACCCTGAACTCATTTCTAGCCCAACCCCAATTTTGTGAGCATTCATGGCCCACCATACAATTTCTATTCCCAGATGTGGCCCTGGGGCCAAAATGTTTGCCCACCTCTGTGATAGACTGAAAGTAAGAGGCTTATTGCTAGGCAGAGCTTTCTGACCTAGGAGCTTTGGAGCCACCCGCAAGTGCTGTGCAGAGGAAGGAATTACGGTTCTATCTCATTTGCATAAAGCTATATCTGCCACGATTGTCAAGGTCCTCTGGAGCTGAGGAAAGATACCAGTATCCTGAGGTTCAGCTGAGGAAGGAACAACACAGAACCTTTGGGCCACATGCCAAGTATCAATATTTCGTTATACTACTCTGTCAGTACAGCACAATGCCCTGCCTTATGGTACAGTATATGCTGTAAGGACTGTGATAATAAATAAGGAGAAAGTAAATAAGGAAGTGTTATTTACTCCTTCTCATAACTCAAGAGCTAGAGGTCACCAAATGAAATTAATAGGCAGCAGGTTTAAAATAAAAGGAAGTATATTTTCACACAACACATAGTCAACCAGTGGAACTCCTTCCCAGAGGATGTTGTGAAGGCCAAGACCATAACAGGGTTCAAAAAAGAACTAGATAAGTTCATGGAGGATAGATCCATCAATGGCTATTAGCCAGGATGGGCAGGGATGGTGTCCCTAGCCTCTTGTTTGCCAGAAGCTGGGAATGGGCAACAGGGGATTATGTGATGATTACCTGTTCTGTTCATTCACTCTGGGGCACCTGGCATTGGCCGCTATCAGAAGACAGGACACTGGGCTAGATGGACCTTTGGTCTTACCCAGTGTAGCCATTCTTATGTTCTTAAATTGCTGTTTATCCGGAAGTGATCAGTCTACTACCCTGTCTTCATTCAAGTCTCTCCATAAGACACTTCCTCTGTGATAACTCAGCACTGGATAAGATACGCACACAGCCAAGGTAACCATATGATCTTACTGCTGTGATTCCAGTTAACACAAACACTGGACCTGGGGATTATGCTGTTAGGTTTATTTTCTAAAGCACATGTATACATGATATATATGACAGCGCTGAATTAAATATTTTGCTGCAGTACCAATAACTGGGTGAATCCTAGAGAATATATTAATGATTACTGGGGGTGAAAGGTGCAATACTATTTATAGTATTCCTTTGTATTTCAGAGGATCTTTGCTGATACAGAACCCTAATCTCAGTCTGATTAAGGATGGAGCACAGGAATTGCCAGACAGGATCAGACTTGTGATCCATTAAATCCAATGTCCGCTCTTTTGACAGTTGCCAGCACCAAATGCTTCAAAGGAAGGGCCAAGAACCCTGCACTAGGTAGATGTGCAATAATAATCTGCCCCACACACATTAGGTCACATCCTAATCTCTAACAGAGACTGGTTTAAACCCTGAATAATTGTTAAATAACCCTTCAAAAATTGTTAGGAATAACTAACAACGAGCTTAGCCTTTACTTGTAAAGCATACATGATTTTCAGCAAAAGTGGGCAACTCTGGGTCTCATACATAGAGAGCCACAATTAGACCTGTATTAAAGTTTAGCCCCACTGAACCCAGAAGTGCTGCACCCAGCTCTGAATTTCACCCACTGTACTGAACATTTTTACCATACTATGCTATGGAGAGGTGCTAGAAGGAAACTAGTTTACCTGGCCTCCTCGCCAAAACAAAATAAACCTCTGGTCATTTACTAAGACAAATGCAAAGATGTTCTAGAGCCTGTGGGAGGGAACATCAATCCATGGGGGCCACAAGGGTGCCAGTGCTCCTAGGGAGCCTGACTTGTACAGCCTGGGCCGCACCCCCAAGAAGGCTGAAGCCAGTGGTGCTGGAACAGCGTGTCCAGTGGGGTGCTAAGAGCCACTGACCCAAACTGTGTATTATGGAAACCACTGTAAGCCAGGGGAGCTGCCACACCCCTAGTTCCGGCCCCATCATCCACAGACCAGCTGAACCAGCTGCTTCCTGTGGGGGGCGCTTTGGGCTGTTGTCTGGGGTTCAAAGCTCCTTTCCCCCTAAGAATTCAGACCTCAATCCCCAGCAGGGGGTTATGGCCTAACGCGCATGTGCAGCATGTCCGTGATCCCGCGCATGCGCACCGGGTGCCTCCCCGCCGAGCCAACGTATGTCAACTGCGCACGCGCAACAGGAAGATCGCGCATTCGGCCCCTCCTTCCCAGTGCGGGCCAAGAGGCAGTCTCCTGCGCGTGCGCAGTACGGGGCCGGGGGGGGGGGGAAGAGAAGAAACGCCCCTAGTTATGGCGGTCGTGCCCAGGGGTCCCGCTGGCGGGAACACAGCGTCGCCCCGCAGGCCTGAGGAACCGACTCAAGCTGCGGCACGGACCCGCCCTGTCATGTTCTAGACAACAGGGCTCCGCTGCTGTTTGATTGACAACGGTCCAACCCAATGGGTGCCGGGATGAGCAACCCTGGGGGTGGGCTGTTGGCCCCGCCTTTCGGCGCGTGGGAAGTGAGTGCGCCTGCGCAGCCGCCTCTTAACTCTTGAGTGGCCGGGCGTTCCTGAGGGAGGTCAAAGGTCATCTTCCCATGGTGGTTGGGGGGAAGAAAAGAACCCACTTGTCTAGGGTTACCATAGTTTGTGCCTCCCAAAGGAGGACGCTCCACGGGGCCCCGGTAGGAAGAGTTTGTAGCCAGGCTCAGAGACTTACATGACCGCTTAGCGAGGTTGGTGGTACAATGCCATGTTATTTGCTGCACTCCCTTCCTGTAATATGAATGGAATCAAGTAATCCTGCAATGTTTATTTTATTTATTATGTTTCTCACAGCAGTGCCTAGGGGCTAGGTGAGATTGGGGCCTGTTGTGCTGGGCACTGTGTGTAGCTCCAGCACTTTACAACAGAACTAGAACAGTCTTCTGCCTATCAAATCTCCATTTCACTGACCAGGCTATTCGTTACCAGGTGGCTGCAAGCTCCCATTGCGTCTGCAGCAGGACAGTCAGATTCCATCTCTTTCTCCCAAAAGAGAGAAACTGGATGAGGGACTTGACAGAAACCCTGCTCCCTAAATCCCACTTGCAGGTCGCCTCCTCTGGCTTTGCTGAGGAAGGGCGTGTACAGACTATTATTATTACAGAGTCGGTACCTGCTACCTTTGTAAGAAATCCGCAGGGCTAGTCCCTCGTGACACTTGTCCAGTTTGAAAAAACAGCACCCATTGAAATATATGCCCCACAGCAAGCACATAACTCATCTGCTTTGCAAAACAGTCTTTCACTATATGGTCACTGTGGTTTCTCAAAGGACCTCTGCCTTCAGTGCACAGGTGGTAACCTAACTAATGTTCTTTGATTTAGTCTTTGTTTCTTCAGTGCCCCAAAGCCTAGATGACAGACATGCTGCTGAAGTTTTAACAAGGAGCTCCCTCAAACATTTCCTGCCTCTGTCAGTGAGTGTGATTCTCTGTGGGGAAAGTACTCCTCTCCTCCTCCCCTCCCCAGTACAGGCTCTTCAGACTCCACACTGAAACTGGGCAGGCTGTGGTGGGGGACAGTTCAGCCCTGTCTCTGGGTGCTGCTAGAGCAGCCAGCTGGGAGGAAAGACTGAATTGTATCAGACTTAGGACCACAGCTCTGCCTGGTGCAGCCACTACACTGATAGCAACTGTATGAGCAACAGCCAGCTAAATCCCGACCTGTGGTTACCAGCCTTCACTTAACAGGCCTCTGTATTTCCTGGTGGGTCTGCAGAACAACAGTCTACCAGCATGGCCCAAGGAGCTGAGGGAGGGGTAGGGTGCAGATGCCCCACATGTAACAGACAGAGGGTCCTGTGGCACCTTTAAGACTAACAGAAGTATTGGGAGCATAAGCTTTCGTGGGTAAGAACCTCACTTCTTCAGATGCAAGTAATGGAAATCTCCAGAGGCAGGTATAAATCAGTGTGGAGATAACGAGGTTAGTTCAATCAGGGAGAGTGAGGTGCTCTGCTAGCAGTTGAGGTGTGAACACCAAGGGAGGAGAAACTGCTTCTGTAGTTGGCTAGCCATTCACAGTCTTTGTTTAATCCTGATCTGATGGTGTCAAATTTGCAAATGAACTGGAGCTCAGCAGTTTCTCTTTGGAGTCTGGTCCTGAAGTTTTTTTGCTGTAAGATGGCTACCTTTACATCTGCTGTTGTGTGGCCAGGGAGGTTGAAGTGTTCTCCTACAGGTTTTTGTATATTGCCATTCCTGATATCTGACTTATGTCCATTTATCCTCTTGCGTAGTGACTTTTACAGATTCAGACTAACACGGCTACCCCTCTGATACATGTAACAGACTCATTCTATGTTAATGGATGTGTGTGAGGGAGGAATCTCTGGCCAGCATGGCCTTACCCCTGCTGCCAAAGTGGAGCCCAGCTGTTTGCTTCTCACAGACCTAGCTAGGAGCTCATATTGGCCTCTGCTTCTGAGACTCCTCTGATACTTTATTTTGACTTTTGGGAGATTCCCATTCAAGAGGCCCAAGCTTTGGATCTCTGAGCAAGGGGCTCACCTGAGGCACCTCCAGCTGCTCAGTGAGCTAGGTGCCTTATTGTGGGGCTGGGGAGAATAGACATGGCCCCATCCTTATGAGATTACACGGTGTCATGTGCGCCCCCTCTCGCCGGGATGCCCAGCAGTGAGGCGGCAGCGGTTCCCTCTGGCTGCAGCACTCACCATGTCTGCGTGCACAGGGAGGGAGGAAGCAGCAGGGAGGCTGGTTGCGGGCTGAGCTCCCCTGCGCGCTACATAGGGCGCCTTCTCCTTCCCTGTGCTGGAGTCCTAGGGCTTCCCACTGCCTGCTTTGCAGACCGCCTGCTGAGTGAGTGGGGTGGGGGGGCATCTTCGAGGTTGGGAGGAGGAATTGCGATTTGGTGCTCAGGGCCAGGTAGCTCAGGTGGAGTCCCATTCAGCCAGAGAGCCCTGGGAGTGAGGGGAGCAGGCTAAGAGGAGGAGGGAAGGATGGGAATTTGGGGGGGGGGGGGCGGATCCTGCTGCTGCTGCTTCAGTGCACCCCCTGCTGGGGGTGCATTGAAACTGCCACACTCTCAAGGAGAAGGTGATGTGGGGTGCCACATTCCCCCCTCCAACACAAAGTGACTCACAATTCTCCAACTTCTTGTTAACTGAGACGCTCCAGCCCCAGGCAACATCCAGCGAGGTGTCTGAGCCCTCGCCATGCCCAGCGTGGGGGCTGCAGACCACGGGGAAAGTGACCAAGTCACAGCATAGCATTTGCTGATTCCACTTCGGCTGTGATTGCCCAGCAAGGGGCTGCCTGCGGTTATGTGCTCTGTAGACAGACAGGTTTTGATCAGTATAGACAGCAAACTTGAGAAGCTCTAGCACTTGGAAGGCAGCTTTAACACTGACGGAATACACCCATGTCCACACCTTGCACCCAACAAACAATCTTCGTACAGGGTGTGCCTTGTCAGGGATCATTTGAAACTCATAATTTGCTGGTCAGCATTGTCTTGATAAAATGTGTGACAACATTGTATGTGAAGTTATAAGGTTCCCCTGTATCGTGTTATTAACCCATGTTCCAAACCCCACAGCCCTCCCCAGGCAGAAGTCAGGTCTGTCCTAAACAAAGAAAGGAATATGTGTGTGCCTTAGTTTGCATTTAAGTACTAAGCAGAGTTATCGAGCAGGAAGGAAAACAAAGGAAGCTCAAACAGATGGGAAAAACCAGCAGGGAAGCAGGGATCATCCTACCACACAGACTCTTTGTCTCCTGGTGCCCAGGTGGAAATATTTTGCAAGAGCGGGACTAAAACTATGAAAAGGAGGGGCAAACACCCCGAGACACCCCTCTCTCTTTTCCTGCCCATCACATTCTCCGCACTTGAGAGGATAAAAGGAAACAGCTGTTGGATTCTGGGGGAGGGGTCCTATCCTGAATGTTTGGTCAGTAATCTGTGGGAGCATGTCATGAGAAAGAGGGCTTTGCAACTAAGATAGTTTCTTAAGTAGATACTAGGAAGTGTTTTATCTTTATTTTTCTTGTAACCATTTCTGACTTTTAATGCCTCATTACTGGTACTCACTTAAAATCTCTCTCTTTGTAGTTAATAAACTTGTTTTACTGTTTATCTAAGCCATTGTGTTTCAGTCAAGCGTCTGGGTAACTAAAATAATAAGCTGGCATATTATTGGCATAAAGGAATAATAGACTTCATATATTTGGACTGTCCAAGAGAGGGCTGCCCAGGACAGGACATATCTTTCTGGAGGAAGATCTGGGGCTGGGAGTATGTCAGGGTTGCCCTGCAGTATAACCAAAGCTAGTGGCAGAGTGTAACCTGAGAGTGGCTGGCAGGCTACAGTTACACACACACTCTCAGGCTGTGGCTTGCACGCTGGAGGCTGTTTGTGAGAGGCCCAGGTGAGAGCTACTTCAGCAGGGCCTGGTAAGGCACCCAAGGTGCAGGTCAAGGATGACACAGTCCCCACTAGTCCGGATTGTGCCCCAATGTGTATCAAACTCCCTGACCTGAAATCTAAGCCAGCTGCTGTCCTCTGGGAGGGAGCATTGTTAAAACAGGAGCGGGGAGTCAAGGTTCCTGGGTTTCATGCCACCTCTGACACCGACTCACACTGTGCAAGTCACTTGGGCCACAAGTAGCCCTGATTTGGGGCACATCCATTTGGGGGCACTCAGCTTGATTTTCAGAAGTGCTGAGCCCCACTTTGACGCGGGCAGGTGCTCGGGGTGCTCAGAGCCTCAGGAAGCCCAGCCCTTGCTGGCTCTGAATGAGACCTTAGACGACTTGTGAAAATCTAGCCTGTGACCTGTCAGCCCCTCGGTCTGGGGAGGGAGATCTCCCAGCCCACACTGGGCTGTGTAAAGTGCTGCAAGATCCACCACTGTAAGGTGCTAGAGAAAGGACAGGCCTCTGCTAACAGTGAGAAGAGGAGCCAAGCCCTGACCCAGCTCAGAAACCGACCCCCAGCTCCTTGGGTCTCACTAGGCACTGCTCTCTTCTCCCTCCCCAGCCACGTGGGGAAAGGATCCCACCCCCCAGGATCCCCGTGTTGCCCTGCGTCTGAGGGTAGACACACAGCTTGGGGAGCTGTCCCTCCACCTGAGGGGATCTCTAAGCACTTGACAAAGAGGAGTAAATATCATTATCCCCTTTTACCGGTGGGAGCCCCAAGGCTCGGAAGGGGGAAGGGACTTGCCCAGGGTCATGGTTGGGGTATCCCAGAACAACTGTATTCAGAGCTTCAGCATTGGCACTCCACCACATCCTGAGTGATTTGGGCACTGGGCATCCCTTTGGTAGCGAATTTGTACGAATCATCCAACAACTGGTTGATGCAGAATAAAAAATGTACAGTTCTTGGCCAAATCCAAAAAAAGAAACACAACAATCCATGGCAGACTGACCAACAACATTGAGTGTGTGTGCAGCTCATGGTATGTAATCAACCAAAGCATTGCACTCTTTTATCTTTGCCTGCATCCCTCAATATTTGCCACTCACATTACTTGCATTGTCATAACTTTGGCTACGACAAAGGCTGATGTCAATCCCACTTTCAGTGAGGAAATCGAGTAGTTATGAGGCAAGTTTCTCCCCTGTGTGGCTGATGATGTTTATGAAGGTCATGAAATGCTCAACTGGTCCGCTGGGTAGCACATAATACAAGCTGACAGTCATATGAGCCACAAGTGACGCATCCTGTGTTGAGTTGACGGACACTGAAAAATATCCCACATCTTTGATCTCATCTACAATGGCTGATAGCGTCTTCTTTGCCAGCAGTACAATGAATTTATCACAAATAGTCTTTGATAGATATGATGTATGGCCTTTTCCACGATTTGTGTGTTCATTGATGTGCTGAGCTAAGAAACAGTCAAACTTAGTGATTCACTCTAGAACGCCAAGGTAATTGCCATTGTGTTTTGATCCAACAGTCTCATCTGAGCCATGGAATGGCAGGCCGCATTCAGCAAGAAAAACTATGGTTTCAACTACCTGTCTGACAATGTTCTTCCAATAAGCACAAGCTTCCAAAAACTGGTTTTCTCTTTGGGTATCAATTTTGCCACTAACTTTCTTTTGGGCATGGTAGCTGCTAACTGACAATCATAGAATATCAGAGTTGGAAGGGACCTCAGGAGGTATCTAGTCCAACCCCCTGCTTGAAGCAGGACCAATTCCTAGATCCCTAAATGGCCTCCTGAAGAATTGAACTCACAACCCTGGGTTTAGCAGGCCAATGCTCAAACCACTGAGCTACCCCTCCCCCCTACTCACTCACTGTATGCTCACTCACTGCATGATTGGTAATGTATGCAGTATTCTTCCAATCATTGAAGCCTCCACAGAACATTCCCCACGTTTTGGTATCAGAAAACAGGCGGCAATAAAAGCAGTTCACTTTCTCCTTAGAAGGGGAATAGATGAGCCATTCTCACTTGCCAATCCGTTTGTTAGGCTTCACATATTCAAACATTGATTTGGTCAAATAACAATTCTGATTGGTGTACTCTTGCTTTGTCAATGAAAAGTCAGCATCTAGATTGTGGCATTTCTGTGAGCCCTTCTCAGTCTAATATGCCATGAGAGCTTGAGAAGTCATGTCCTACTCGCCTGGATCGCTGGAGAAGGAAATGTTTGTATTACTATCACTGGGAAAGTCTTCAGAAGGGTGGGGCGAGACCGCAGCTAGAGAATTCACAGGAGGCTGCTCCTTTTTATCAGGTGCAGACGCAGCAGGTTCACGTGGGCTGGTATTTGCCTGGACTTCCTCACCACCAGACTTAGCAGGAGGAAAAAACACTAGGAGAGAAGAAGTTCCTTGCAGCACTGTGACTTGTCTTTCTTTGGCCTCCTTCAATTTCGGCCATCCTCCTTTCTTCAACATGGGTTCTATTGTCCAGTGTAGGCCTACTGGGTACAAAGTTCAGTATTGCTTGGGCCACAAAGACTTACTTAGCCCACAAAGACAAAATCACAACCCCCAGACATTGAATTCACAATCTGGATGGATTAATTTGTACAAAGCAATATCTAATGAGACAAAATTTCTGGGGGTCCCACTACTGTTGCTCAGCTGTTACTTCAATATGGAATGTAGGGCCTAAGGCTATAGTCTTATTAGCCTATGGGTTAATCCGGGCCTGTCTGTGCCCAGGGCAAGCTTCACGCTGGGTCTGGGTGGGCTGGTTTGAGCCTGGGCCCATTGCTGAGCCGGTAGCTTCTGCTCTTTCCTCTTGGTTCTGATGCCTCTTTCCTCTCGCTCGGTCCTAGCCTTGCACGCATCCAGCGAGCGCAGGCGGGTCACGCCCAGCGCCTGCAGCCAGACACCAGTGCTGAGTGTGGCCGGCTGATGAGGGCAATGGCAGATGAACGCCTTTCCCTGGGATATGATCTAGCCTCAACCCCCCAGCCCCATGTGGCAGGTATCCCCCTTGTAGTGATGCTTCCCGTACGAGCTGATGGATTCCATCCCTTGCTGCTTCCTTGAATTCCTTCTGCATTTTCAGCGGGGAATATCATTTTTTGCTTAGCTTCCCACCCTAAGCTGTTGTGGCTTCGCTGTGCGCGGTTAGATGGCTGCTAGGCTTCACCCCAGCAGGAGCTGCATTTTAGCAATGGAGGGAGCCAGTAATTCACAGGTGTGGATAAAGCTACAGCCCGGGGTGGGATTCTCCAAAGAAGCCAGCTTTTGGAAGTCCCGGCGAGCAGCTAGCCCTCTTGTAAATCCAGCCATGGTGGCCCAGGAAATGGTTTTCTTCTGCATAGCAGGTGGTTTATGAGTTACATAGGGTGTGCTATGGGACACTAGCAAGTTTCCTGCAGCAACGGAAGGGTTAATGGTTCCCTCTTGTACTACAAGGGTGCATCCCCTGCACTGCGTCCCCCTGCCCCCAATGCTGGTAGCAGTTCCTGACAGCAAAGTGTTCTCATTTGCTGCTCTGCCACAGTTTGCTGTCAGGGACTGCTACCAGCATTGGGGGCAGGGGGACGCAGTGCAGGGGATGCCCCCTTGTACCTCCTCATGGCCAGAGGTAGCGAACTGTGACAGATGCAGGCCTACCTGTCCCTAGCCTTCCCCATTCACCATCTCCTGATCCACGTTCCAGAGGATCACCAGTGCTGAGGGTTGGGGGGGCTCTGCCACAATTTGCTACCATTGGGAAATCTCCGTTTTAAATGTGGGCACAAGGACAGACAGAGATGTTTGTAATTCGGAAAAGCATTAAACCGCAGGACTGCACGAAGGTGGTAGCTCCTTTCTTAGAGTATGTCTACACTGACAGAGTTACAGCGCCGGCAGTTACAGCGCTGCTCAGAGAGCGCTGAAGGGAAACTGCTGTTGTGTGTTCACACTGTCAGCTGCCTGTGCAATTAGCGTGTTCACACTTGCGGCACTTGCAGCCCTATTCGGAGCGGTGCACTCTGGGCAGCTATCCCACAGAGCATCTCTGCCTCTTCTGCCACTAAGAGTTATGGGAAGGCAGAGGGGGTTGCGGGGCATCCTGGGTCCTGTCCCAATGCCCCATGATGCATTGCTTCGCATCCCAGCAATCCCTGTGCTTCTGTCTGCATTTGACACCATCTTTCAACGGTTTGTGCACTGCACGCTGTGCCTCTTCGGGCTGCAGGAATGGATCCCGAATTTCTGACCAGTATGCTGCTCGCTCTGACCAACACGTCATGAGGGGCAGTGGAGTTATTCCTTAAACTACAAAGGCAAGAGGAGTGCGACATTGATCTCGCCATGCGTAGTAGCTGTCGGAGAAAAACAGAGTTCTCACTCTCAGGTTGGGTGCAGCAAGTCAGATACTTTATTATCTCTAGCAATTGTGTGGAGGGAGAGAGCTAAACAGGTCTCTCTCCAGATAAACAATTACAGCAAGCATTTATACCTTTTGTTACAAACAATAATGGGCAATAGCTGCATTTTGTTTATACATAGGTCATCCTGATATCTTATTTTTCTCACCAATTTAAACTATAGTCTACATTCCATACTTATCTAACTCAAGGTCGCAACAACTTCTCACCCACTTCTTTCCCACTTGCCTCACACAATCCTCGCTTCTACAAATCTTGCATTATTAGGGTTACAGCTAGCCTGACTCTTGCTCACAGAGGGGACTGTTTGCATTGAAATCCCCTTCAAATCCCTGTCAGTTCCTTCTCTACTTTCACATAGCTATGACATGAGATTGCTTGTGGCATTCACAGAGGTGCTGACCACAGTGGAACGCTGCTTTTGGGCTCGGGAAACAAGCACTGAGTGGTGGGATCACATTGTGATGCACGTCTGGGATGATGAGCAGGGGCTGCAGAACTTTCGGATGAGGAAAGTCACATTCATGGGACTGTGTGATGAGCTTGCCCCAGCCCAGCGGCACAAGGACATGAGAATGAGAGCTGCCCTGTCATTGGAGAAGCGCATGGCGATTGCACTGTGGAAGCTGGGTACTCCAGACTGCTACAGATCGGTTGCTAACCAGTTCGGAGTGGGAAAGTCGCCCGTTGGACTCGTGTTGATGGAAGTGTTCAGGGCCTTTAATAGTATCCTGCTCCGAAAGACCGTGACTCTGGGCAATGTGCATGAGATTGTGGATGGCTTTGCACAAATGGGCTTCCCTAACTGCAGAGGGGTGATAGATGGTGCGCATTTTCCAATTCTGGCACCAGACCACCTAGCCACTGAGTACATTCATCACAAGGGCTATTTCTCTAAGGTTCTCCAGGCGCTTGTGGATCACCGTGGGCATTTCACGGACATTAACGCAGGCATGACGCACGAATCTTTCAGACACTGGCTTGTTCAGGAAGCTGCAAGCAGGGACTTTCTTCCCGGACCAGAAGATCACCGTAGGGGAAGTCGAAATGCCCATTGTGATTCTGGGAGACCCTGCCTACCCCTTAATGCCGTGGCTTATGAAGCCATACACGGGGCACCATGACAGCAGCAAGGAGCAGTTCAACATCAGGCTGAGCAAGTGCAGAATGACTGTTGAGTGTGCTTTTGGCCGTTTAAAGGCTCGCTGTTGCTTCCACTGCCTATATGGGAGGCTGGACCTGTCCAATGACAATATTCCTGTGCTTATAGCTGCATGCTGTATGCGCCATAATATCTGTGAAGGGAAGGGTGAAAGCGTCACTCAGGGCTGGACCGCTGAGGCTCAGCGCCTGGAGGCTGATTTTGAACAGTCAGAGACCAGGGCTATTAGAGGGGTGCAGCGCGGAGCCGTAAGGATGCCTTCGGGCAGCAATTTGAAGCTGAAATCCACTAATATTTGTTGCTATGCTTGGGAGTGCAGCGCTTGTAATGCTAGGAGGTGACTGTGATTGGTGCAGAAAATTGCCTGTTGCTTTGCAGGGCTCTGTTTGCTTCCAATGAATGGAATAAAGATTGCTTTCAACCCAAAACAATTCTTTTATTACAAAACAACAACCGGAGGAGAGAGACAAACAAAAAAAACACATCACCACTGTGTGGAATGGGGGAAGGAAGGGTCCCAGGAGGAGGTGGGGTCCTGGGGCGGTTAAAGGTTTGTGTACATCCAGGTATCATACGCAGCCTTGTCCCTTGGAGTACAGTGCAGTGGGTACTGTACTTCATCAGGGCTAAACTGCAGAGGGACGGGTGTTGAGTGCAGGGGGTACTGGGAGTCTGCAGGGCTGGACTGAGACAGGGCAGGAGTGGAATGCAGCGGGTACAGACTGGAGCCAGGAGGTTGATAAGAGTGTGTTGGCGGTGTCTGGGGGGGCACATGGGAAAGAGTTTTGCGACAGCAGCTGCAGGGGAGGGCGGGTGCGGAGCTGCTCAGTTTGCAGTGCTAGTAGCGCCTGGAGCGTGTCCGCTTGGCGCCCCATAACATTTAAGAGCTGCTCCGTGGCTTCGTTCTGGCGTGCTGCATTTTCCTTTTGCTCCCTCTTCTTGCTGTCCTGCCACTCCTTCAATTCCTGTTTTTCAGCCGTGGAGTGCATCATGACATCACGCAGAAAGTCCTCTTTAGTTCTTCGTGGCCGCTTTCTAATTCTGCGCAGCTGTTCAGCCGGTGATAACAAAGAGGGAGGCTGGGCTCCCAAGGTCATATCTGTGAAGCTAAAATGCAGCATTTTACGGAAGCGGTATTGTTTGCAACACAGAGACTGATGCAGTGATTTAAAACACAGCCACTATTCACATACCTGTTACTAACTGGCTGACCCCAGGAAAGCACACATCAGCCACAAGACCCCCAGACTGGTGAGTAACCACAGGGGCAGGGGAAATCAGTGTTCCAGGACCCTACTGTATACGGGGCACGTGGCTCTTGGGGAGACCCAGCACTGTAGGGGGGGGCGATATAATCATTCCTGTCCCCACATTTTCCACAGGCTGTGTTCATTATGGAAGATATCTCGCTGTTGAGAATGAGCAGAGAATCAGGGGAGGGTCTTCTCCGAGACTGCGGCTTCTGCCCTGGCCCTTATGTGGCTCGCCTGTGTGCAGCAATGGTCTCCCGTCACCCCCGTGACAGCAGAGTGGCACAGGAAAGTTACTCTTAATGGGGCAAGAAACAAAGCAGCTCTGCCAAAGAACCTGTGGCAGCGGATTGCCCAGTATCTCCAGGAGAGTTTCGTGGAGATCTCTGAGGCAGATTCCCATGAAGTGGGCGAGTCAATCAACACCCTGTTCCGCACACAGACTAGGCATGTGGTGGTATGTGCATCATACAGACACAAGCCTGCTGCCCCCAACCACTCGCTTCAGCGATTCCCCAAATCAAAGCCACTTACCGGGGGCCTCCTCTCCTGTTTGCACTTCGCCAAGCTCTGACAGCTGTGACTGGCTAGTCTCCTCCAGGGTAGAGATGAGCTCCTGGCTGCATGTATCTCTGACCTCCAAGTCGTCCTCTGCCTCTGGGTCCTCGTCCCCCTCCACATCCTTGGCCAAGATTTCCACCTCCTGGCTCGGTCCACTCTCAACTGGCACGTGAGCCACCAAAATATCCACAGGGCCCTTCGCAGTGGACATGGGGTCATCACTGAGTATCGCGTCCAGCTCTTTGTAGAACCGGCAGCTTGTGAGCACAGCACTGGAGCGGCGGTTTGCCTCCTGTGCCTTGTGGTAGGTGTTCCACAGCGCCTTCACTTTGACCCTGCACTGCAGTGTGTCCCGGTCATGGCCCCTTTCTGTCATGCATCATGAAATCTGTCCGTAGGTATCATAATTCCTATGGCTGGAGCGCAGCTGGGACTGGACAGCCTCCTCTCCCTAAATGCTGATGAGGTCCAGCAGCTCGGCATTGCTCCAAGCAGGGGATTGCCTGGTGCGTGGAGGAGGCATGGTTACCTGGAAAGATGCGCTGAGACCACTGCACGGGTCACCAAGCAAACAGGAAGGGGACTTTCAAAATTTCCAAGGAATTGAAGGGATGGGGCTCGCGGTTGGTCACCTGAGGGCAGGGCAGTAGAGTTCAAACCGATGACCAGAGAGGGGAGACCAGGCATTGTGGGACACCTTTGTTGGCAGTGAGGAAAAGGCCCAAGGGCCTTAGGCCAGGCCAGGCTCAGTGTCACGGTGCTGCGCTTCTTCTAGGCACCAAGCAAGTGATTCCCAGACCCTGAGCGGGGTGCCTGGGTGAACGGGGAGAGAGGGGCCCAGAGTGAGATCCACAAAAGCCAGTGTGCCGACTGGAGGGGTGTGCGCGAAGCCCCACCCTCTCGGTGCCTAACTCCCTGCTGCAGGGAGCTGCCTCGCTCTGCCTGGCCAAGAGTCACCTGGTCGCATTCCCCTCCTGGGTCTCAGGTTACGAAGGGGCGGCCATAGCATCCCTGCCGGTAGCTGGAGCAACCCCCACAAAAGTCACACCCCCTTATTCCCACCACCTAGACATTGGTGCAATGCACAGGGAAACTGAGGCACACACAGCATTTATGCAAAACAGTAAGACTCACATAGGCTCCCATACAACAGAAAATCCCCACTACGTCAGATCTCTCCCTCCTTCGGGCCAAACTGAGCGGGGTCACTTTAGCCAGCGACCTGGGGAAGTTCAGGCCTTCCTCTCCGGGACAAAGCATCGGCTCTAACATTTGCACTGCCCTTAACATGGACCATCTCCATCTCATAATCCTGGGAGGACAGACTCCACCTCAGGGGCTCAGCATTGGCCCCTCTCATCTGGTGCAGCCACAGCAGGGCGAGTGGTCCGGGTACACAGTGAAGCGCCGCTCAGATAGATCCAGCTGCAGCCTTGTAAAAGCCCAGTCCATGGCCAGGCACATCTTCTCCATGATCGGCCGCATAGCCCGGCTCCCAGGGCAGCAGCTTCCTGCTCAGGTGCATGATTGGGTGTTTCTCCCCCTGCTTCGGCACCGCGCCCAGCCCTGTGTGTGGGGCATCGGTGAACACCATAAAGGTCTTGTCAAACTCTGGGTTTCCTAGGGGGGAGAGATGTGACGTAGTGGGGATTTTCCCTTGTTATGTTGTATGTGAGTCTTACTGTTTTGCATGAATACTGTGTGTGCCTCAGTTTCCCTGTGTATTGCACCAACACATCACCTCCATACTGGTGCAAATAACAAAATTCTTGTGGGGGGGATGGGGCCGAATGGTTCGGAGTGTGGGAGGGGGATCAGGGCTGGGCCAGAGGGTTGAGGTGCGAGGGCTCCGGCTGGGGGTGCAGGCTCTGGGGTGGGGCCGGGGATGAAGGATTTGGGGTGCAGGAGCTACAGTGAGGTGCCTGTCCCCTGGCCGCAGCAGCTCTGGGGCTGGGGCTGCAGGACAGGCGCCCCTCCCCCGGCCCCAGCAGGTCCGGGCCGTAGCAGAGCTGGGGCTGGGGGAAGGGTGCCCTGCATGCGGCAGGTTGGGGGCCGGGCTAGGTGGGGGCTCGGGAGGGGCGCCCCACCCCCAGCATGGCAGGTCCCCGGGCAGGTCCCCTGAACGCCTGTGCGGTGCTAAATAGGCCACACAGCTTACGGGGAATTTAGGGACCTGCCCTTGGGAGCCTAGTCCAGAGATTAACTCCCCTGAGCTGTGCGGCCACGCGGTGTGCAGGCGCTCATGGAACCAGCCCTGGCCGACCTGCCGCAGCCCTCCCTCGGCCTGAACCTAGCCTGGCCCCTGGCCTGCCACGGCCGGGGGAGCTGGGGGGTGTTCAGCCTGCACCCCAAACCCCTCCTCCCTGACCCCACCCCAGAGCCTGCACCCCCAGCTGGAGCCCTCACCCCCGCACTCCAATCCTCTGCCCCAGTCCTGAGCCCCCTCCCACACTCCAAACTCCTCGGCCCCACCCCCACCACAGGAATGTTGTGATGTGTCTCACATCCCCTCCATACTGGTGCACAGAACGGAATTCAGTCCGCACCTGGGTGGGAGAAGTTAGAGGGACACTGGCAGTTAGATCATCTCTGTCACTGATGGTGGGTAAGAACAGGTTGGACGCACACTTGCCAGGGAGGATCGAGGTTTACTTGGTCCTGGCTCAGCACAAGGGGCTGGACTTGGTGACCTCTTGAGGTTCTTTCCAGCCCGACACTTCTGGGAGTCTATAATGTGTCCACACTATGTAGCGTACATGGCCGGCTTTTCAGATCTCCATCAGAATGTCAGCGCCCTCCTGTCAGTGTTGTCACTTGTCAGCAAACGCAGCTCTCACAGCAGACACACGCATGCTCCTGCACTGATCAGCCACTGAGTCCCAGGCCGTCTTCAGCAGATATATTTATCCCATTCCCCCCTCGAGCTCTGATTGGCTCAGCTACAATGAAAACACCCTGTCCAGCCTCAGAAACAAGCAGCGAACATGTCTAGTACCTGCCCCTCTCTCTTTCTGACTGTTTCTTGGCCAGCTGACCAGCCTGCACTCTGCTGAGACGCCACTTCCCAATGTGCTAAGTGAGCTGCAAAGATTTTGGTTGAGCCTCTGACTGTGTTGGGGTGACCAGATGTCTCGATTTTATAGGGACAGTCCTGATTTTTGGGTCTCTTTCTTATATAGGCTCCTATTACCCCCCACACCCTGTCCCGATTTTTCATACTTGTTGTCTGGTCACCCTAGACTATGTCCTCCCACCTTTGCGGCTCTACTATCATGGACTTGTCAGTATTACCAGCCTAAGGGAAGGAAGGGGTAATGTATGTTACATTTGCCTGAGAGCCCACAGGAAAAAACAAGGCTTCTATCCCCTGTGTGAGTGAGCAGGCGGAGACTGAAATTGAAGAGGAATCTTTACCGTTAAAGGCCAAATATGGATCAATTGTTAATTCATACAGGACAGGAGAGCAGCCCGTCCATCACCTGCTGCGTGCTCCGCAGGATCTCCCATGCCACTCTCAGGCCTCCAGTCTCCTGCTCAGACCCGCAGAGGGCAGAGAGAAGATGCAAGGTCCCCTTCAAGTTTAACCTTAACCCATGTATTGAAATTTTGTCAGGCCCAAATCGACATCTGTGAAATACTACAAAGGCTGCTCTCCGCAGGGGACACCCAGGAACCTACAGACGCAGCCACAGTGTTTGGGGGAAGGGCTCTGCACTGTGGTTGCCCTGGGGGCTGTTGTCAAAACAAAGGCCACTTACTTAGAACGAAAGCATCCACAGGGGGATTCAAGGTGCTGTAACTTACTCACAAGTCAGGGTCACACCATGTAACAAAACCCTTCAAAGGGGTAGGTGCTGTGAGGGGGAGGGTTTGTATCCAAGAACATCAGAACGACAGTACTGGGTCAGACCAAAGGTCCATCTAGCCCAGCGTCCTGTCTACCGACAGTGGCTAATGCCAGGTGCCCCAGAGGGAATGAACAGAACAGGTAATCAGCAAGTGATCCATTCCCCGTCACCCATTCCCAGCTTCTCGCAAACAGAGGCTAGGGACACCATCCCTGCCCATCCTGGCTAATAGCCATTGATGGACCTGCCCTCCATGAATTTATCTAGTTCTTTTTTGACCCCTGTTATAGTTTTGGCCTTCACAATGTCCTCTGGCAAGGAGTTCCACAGGTTGACTGTGCATTGTGTGAAGAAATACTTCCTTTTATTTGTTTTAAACCTGCTGCCTAGTCATTTCATTTGGTGACCCCTAGTTCTTGTGTTATGAGGAGGAAATAACACTTCCTTATTTACTTTCTCCACACAGTCATGATTTTATAGACCTCTATCATATCCCCCCTCAGTCACCTCTTTTCTAAGCTGAAAAGTCCCAGGCTTATTAATATCTCCTCATACAGCAGCCGTTCCATACCCCTAATCATTTTTGTTGCCCTTTTCTGAACCTTTTCCAATTCCAGTATAGCTTTTTTGAGATGGGGCGAGCACATCTGCACCCAGTATTCAAGGTTTGGGCGTACCATGGATTTATATAGAGGCAAAATGATATTTTCTGTCTTATTATCTATCCCTTTCTTAATGATTCCCAACATTCTGTTCACTTTTTTGAGTGGATGTTTTCAGAGAACTATCCACAATGACTCCAAGATCTCTTTCTTGAGTGGTAACAGCTAATTTAGACCCCACCATTGTATACGTATAGTTGGGATTATGTTTTCCAATGTGCATTCCTTTGCAAGGCCAGCAGTACTGCCTAGTGGTGATACTCTGGACTATGTCGCCATATGGCGAGAGTCCATGGCCACCTTTCCTAGTGTCTAGAGCCTGTGGCAGTGTCACCCAATGGGGAGAGCCAGCAACTGGGGGTAGGGGAACCTGGGCCCACCCTGTTCCACTCGGTTCCAACCCAGGACCCTTCAAAATAGTGGTTCCAGTTCGTGGCCTGGGGTGGGCGCCCTTACACCTGTTCCCTAGGCCACTTCTTACCCCAGCTTCTGTTCCTCCATCTGCACCATGGGTCCATCTTGGGGTCCCCCTTGGCATCTCCTCAGCTCACTCCCTTATCGACGGCCACTCTCTGTCCTCAGCCCCTGCGGTTGAGTGGCTTGGGGCAGCATGACTGTGTGGCTCCGTCCCAGCCACTTGGAGCCCCAGTGGCTTCTGTGGAGGTGGCTTCAGCACCTGACTGCTCCCTGGCTTGGTCTGCCCAGCCTGAGCAGAGCGGCTCCCCCATGTATTAGCTATTCCACTGCAAAACCAGAGGGGAGATGAGGCGCTGTTCATTTCAGCAAGGGCAGACTGGGGGGTCAGCCCTCTGCCCCCTGCCCAACCAGTGTAGGGGAGGAACAGGACCATTCATTTAAAACATTCTTGATTTTGTCAGCACAGAACAGTAAACTTGTCAGGATGAAGAATGTCTCTGAAATGTTTCAGAACCAGCTATGAAGCTACATAAAAGGCCATGAAATTAAAATGTGCAATTAGAAGTAGAAAGAGAAAAAAAAACCAACCTTTACATACGCAACAAATCAAGTACTAAAGGAGTAAAGTGTGGGCAGCAGTGCTTGCGGGATGGGGGGTTGCTCACAGAAATAAGGATTTTAATACGTTTTCAATTACAAAGGGGGGAGAGAATCACATGTTACTGGAAGTCCAAACCAGTATGGAATGTTATAGGAACCTACGACTAGTTTAGGTATGTGGATTCCTTGGGCGAGGGAACAGAAAAAGGATGATGCTAGCGCCCCCTAATGGCTCAGAAACAAACAGGCAAATTAAAAGAACCCAACCTTCCTTCCTTCCTTCCTTTCTTTCAATTCTAGGACTCTCGGGTGCATAACTCAAAAGCTTTGAATACTTGTGGCTGTCAATCTATCTTGAGGTTCTGTACCTATATTTAGTAACAATTGCAGTAGAAATGTATCTTTGAGCGGGATTTCATACAAGATAATCTGGTGCCTTTAGGGCCAGACATTTAAAGAAATTTAGGCGACTAGTGGGATTTTCAAAAACCTCTCGATACTTTCAGCCTTTACAAACCTGTCCTGTAGTGACCATTTGGGAATCAAGTTCTATTCACAGATGGTTACATGTGAAAAAGAACAAGGTAAAATAATAGTTGACAAAGGCAATCCCCATTGGTGGATTAAAGGAATCTGACGACCTTTTGGCATCAACCCAGGAAATCAGTCAGCCTTTGGGGTCACATGAGCCAAAGAATAAACTTGTGCATAAAAATAAATGAAAAAAGAACAAAAATTTAGAATTAAAACCTACCGTTGCAGGACAACCCGGAAGTGGTGTCCTGGAAGACTGAGAGGGGAGGGTTCAAGCTACTAACAACTATTCATATTTTAACTGACTCTTGATATTAAAGTGATCGGCTAGCTAGCACACGGCCTCCATCTGCAGGATTGGAAGGGTCTTTGAGGTCACCTAGCCCAATCCCCTGCACACTGCTAGCCCAGGGAAAGGCTGACAGCACAGAGTAATACAAATCACATTTTCAAAAGTAAGCCATTTAAAGGAGGGAAATTCCATTTCCAGAGCCTTAGAGAAAAGGCGCCCGGCTCAGGCAGTCAGACCGGCAGCTGACATCGTGAGGTTTATCCAGACATCTCACCTGATGAGGGATTCTGTGAACCACTGACCAGGACAGTTGTTGGAAGGGGCGGATGTCAAATATTTCACTGCCTCGAGTCTCCTTCAGCAGCTCAGATCCCACCAGGCAGGGAGGCGCTGCCTTGCCCAGGCCCTGGGATGGGCTGTGCCCCTGGGAAGCAGGTGCTCAGCTGCACCGTCCTGTCCTGTCCCCCACATAAGCTGCTGGTGACTCCCCCGATCTGTGGTAACCCGTTATCCCCTCTGCCGCTCCCTGGTCCGGTCTCCGGTCTGCCACCGTCTGGCAGCGCAACCTCCCATTCAGAACCCCCCCGTCCTGCCCCTCAGCCCCTATCCTTCCCCTGCCTCCAGCCTGGGCAGTCAGGCACCTCCCTGCACAGACTCTGCCCATCCCTCCCCTCCCACAGCGGGAGCTGATTGTAACCCCTAGGCAGGGCGAGGGCAGATGTTACTGAGCCTGCTCAGAACCAGCAACGCAAGGAATCCTGCCGGGCAGCGCTTTGTGAATTACACGGGCACCCAACTCCAGCTGGGCCGGCCCCCCGAAGCAGCTCTGCTTTCCCAGCACTGAGACACCTTCACCACCAGAGGGGGCTCTTGGTGCATCATGGCCCTCCCACCTGCCGCTTGCACAGCCTACCTGGGGGTGGGTGGCCAACGGGTGATCCTGGGCTTGCCTGGGCCAGTTGTCTGAGCAGCCCCACTCTCAGAGACGCGCGGATCGTCCCAGACCAGGGCACTCGCCCTCGCAGTGCTGGGCCACGCCGGACGGGCGCCAGGCAGGCTGGGCACTGCCCAGGCAATGCACCTTCGTGCCCATGTGCTGCTGGGATCCAGCTGGTGCCGCCCAGAAGCAGGAGAGAGCAGCATGCAGCTTTGCCCCCAGCCCCGCCGAGCTCCAGGACTCTGCCACCGAGAAGGTGCTTTGGCCAGGGATCAGCTGCCCAGCCGGGCTGCTCCGTGCAGACAGGGCCTTGTGGTCGAGGCCCTGGTCAGCTCATGGTTATACACTGGGTCGTGCTGCAGCCATGGCCCCACAGCTTCAGACTGGCCAACATGGTGACGAGCTTCCAAACCCCTCCTTGGAAGAGGCCCCAACTGGGGGCTGCGGGTCGGGACTGAGGAGCGCTGGCAGAGCGGGAGGCCCGGACGGGGACAGCAATGGGGCTGCGGGTCGGGACTGAGGAGCGCTGGCAGAGCGGGAGGCCCGGACGGGGACAGCAATGGGGCTGCGGGTCGGGACTGAGGAGCGCTGGCAGAGCGGGAGGCCCGGACGGGGAGAACAATGGGGCTGCGGGTCGGGATTGGGAGGCACGGGCAGTGTTGTTGGTAGGGTTGCACAAGCCCTGCTTAGCAGATCCCCATGTGATAAGTGGCTCTGGACACACCCCAAGCTGTGTGGGACCCTAAACCTCTATCTGCCAGAAGCTGGGACTGGATGACAGGGACTGGAGCACTCAATAATGGCCCTGTTCTGTTCACTCTCTCTGAAACCTCTGGGCCTAGCCACTGTCGGCAGATGGGCCATTGGTCTGAATCACTACAGCTGTGCTTATGAGACAAGAACTGTGGCCATGAAGGATCTAAGCAGCCAGATGTTGGGCCTGGTGATCCAGCCAGGGGAGCTTTCCCTTGTCTTGGCCATGAGCCAGGCAGGGGCTGGAGCTGGTCGCTGCTCTGCCCAGCTGCTATTGCACATGCCACAGCATCACCAATGCTCCCAATTTTATCCCGAGTCTCACCTGAGCTGGTGTGAAAGGCCCAGCTCCTGGAGTCAGGGGATTGTGTGGGAAAGATAATGAAGCAAATAATTAAGCAATCGATTTGCAAACACTTGGAAGATAATAAGGTGATAAATAACATTCAGCCTGGATCTGTCAAGAACAAATCATGTCAAACCAACCTGAAAGCTTTCCTTGACAGGGTAACAAGCCTTGTAGATAGGGGGGAAGCGGTAGACGTGGTATAGGTTGACTTAAGTAAGGCTTTTGATACAGTCTCATGTGACCTTCTCATAAACAAACTAGGGAAATGCGACCTAGATGGAGCTACTATAAGGTGGGTGCATAACTGGTTGGAAAACTGTTCCCAGAGAGTAGTTATCAGTGGTTCACAGTCAGGCCGGAAGGGCATCACGAGTGGGGTCCTGCAGGGATCAGTTCTGGGTCCGGTTCTGTTCAATATCTTCATCAATGATTTAGGTAATGGCATACAGAGTACAAAGTTTGCGGATGATACCAAGATGGGAGGGGTTGCAAGTGCTTTGGAGGATAGGATTAAAATTCAAAATGATCTGGACAAACTGGAGAAATGCTCTGACGTCAATAGGATGAAATTCAATAAGGATCAAATGCAAAGTATTCCACTTAGGAAGGAGCAATCAATCAGTTGCACACATACAGAATGGGAATTGACTGCCTAGGAAGGAGTACTGCGGAAAGGGATCTGGGAGTCATAGTGGATCACAAGCTAAATATAAGTCAACAGTGTAACGCTGTTGCAAAAGAAATGAACATTATTCTGGGGTGTATTAGCAGGAGAGTTGTAAGTAAGACACAAGAACAACAAAGAGTCTGGTGGCACCTTAAAGACTAACAGATTTATTTGGGCATAAGCTTTTGTGAGTAAAAACCTCACTTCTTCGGATGCATCCGAAGAAGTGAGGTTTTTACTCACGAAAGCTTATGCCCAAATAAATCTGTTAGTCTTTAAGGTGCCACCAGACTCTTTGTTGTTTTTGTAGATACAGACTAACACGGCTACCCCCTGATACTAAGACACAAGAAGTAATTCTTCCGCTCTACTCCGCGCTGATTAGGCCTCAACTGGATTATTGTGTCCAGTTCTGGGTGCCACATTTCAGGAAAGATGTGGAGAAGTTGGAGAAAGTCCCGAGAAGAGCAACAAAAATTATTACAGGTCTAGAAAACATGACCTATGAGGGAAGATTGAAAGAACTGGATTTGTTTAGTCTGGAGAAGAGAAGACTGAGAGGGGACATGATAACAGTTTTCAAGTACATAAAAGGTTGTTACAAGCATAGGCACCGATTCTGTGGGTGCTCTGGGGCTGGAGCACCCACAGGGAAAAATTAGTGGGTGCTCAGCACCCACTGGCAGCCAAGCTCCCCTCCCCCTCCCCGTCCCACCTCCTCCCTCCCTTGAGTGCGCCGCGTCCCTGCTCCTCCACCTACCTCCCAGCGCTTCCCGCCCGGCCTCCGCCAAACAGCTGTTTGGCAGCGTTGGCACGCTCTGGGAGGGAGAGGGAGGACTGGGAACATGGCACGCTCAGGGGAGGAGGTGGGGAAGAAGCGGGGCCGGGTGGGGATTCGGGGAAGGGGTTGGAATGGGGGTGGGGCAGAGGTGGGGCTTCATGGAAGGGGTGGAGTGGGGGCGGGGCTGGGGGCAGCAGGGGGCTGAGCACCCACGGGAAAGAGGGGAAGTTGGCGCCTTTGGTTACAAGGAGGAGGGAGAAGAATCGTTCTTCTAAACCTCCGAGGACAGAACAAGGAGCAAGGGGCTTAAACTGCAGCAGGGGAGGTTTAGGTTGGACGTTAAGAAAAGGTTCCTACCTGTCAGGCTGGTTAAGCACTGGCACGAGTTGCCCAGGGAGGTGGTGGACTGTCCGTCATTGGGGATGTTTAAGAGCAGGTTGACAAACACCTGTCGGGGTGGTCTAGATAAAGCTTAGTCCTGCCACGAGTGCCGGGAACTGGTCTAGAGACCTCTCGGGGTCCCTACCACTCCGAGGATTCATTTAACTTCAAACCGTGTGGTTCTGTGAGGAGCTGGAAAGAGATCGGCAAGGCTCAAAGGCCAGGAGGGAAACAAATGCGCCCTCTACCCCCCCACCCCCGGGTGTGTTATTTGGATGATCCATTCGCAGATTTTTCAGCCGATTTGATGGTTTTCTGGGCCCAGCTCATGAGCCGGCGCCCCGAGTCGGTTGGGGCAGCTTTGGCATCAGGGCACGTAGAGCAGCACACGCGAGGTTTGAGCCAGGCCAGGGCAGCCTGGATCAAAGGGCTGGCTGGGTTCACACGGAGCAAAGACTCCAAGAGGGAAATCAGGCCTGCTCAGCCAAGCAGTGACTAAGGGGGAACGGCCGCATCGGAGCAGGAGGCTGGGAGCAAAGGAGAGGCTGCTCGCCAGGGGATGCAGTTTCCTAAGCAGACTCCGGCTGAGCAGTTCAAGGCTGGCCGGGGAGACGTGCAGATGCTGCACGCTCTGATCCCTGTGGTGCCGTACACGCGGCCAGTCCAGCGCCTTCCCCGCAGGGATCTCCAACCCTGGCGCGAGACTCGGTGGCTCAGTGAAGGGACGTGATTTGATCAGGGTCGCACAGCAACTCACTGCAGCGCTGAGAAGGGAACCCGGGCGGCTGCCTCGGGGCAAGTGCCTCCCCCTCCCAGGGCCTCAGTCTCCCCAGCTGGAGAGGGGGTGAGGGGCTCAGCCCTGAGCAGCAAAGGGTCGTCCCATGGGCAGAGCTGCCCTGCCCAGGAGCCAGGGCTCCTTGCTGGTAACACCCCTTTGTCTCCCCCAGGGCAGGTGCCTGGCGCTACCCGTGATGGCAGAGAGCTCCTGCAACTCACTGGCCCCACCAGGCCCAGGAGATCCCCTCCCCTTCCCTCCCCCAGGAGGTTCAGGTTTGTGAATTACCCTGCTTGAGGTGAATGAACAGCTGCAGAGGGGTGATTTGCTCTGCTCTCCACAGGGGCTCCCACCCCATGCCCAGCGCTGGGCTCTGCCTGCAGCCTCTGTCCAGCACCCCCTGTGCAGAGAGGGGCTCGGGCCCTGGCCAGCAGGGACTGGGGGAGGCCAAGCGGGAATTTGGTCCAAACGATGGCGCTTACCCCCGGTGGCATAGCATGATGCAGCCTCCCCAGGTCAGCACTGCCCCCCCCCCCCCCCCCCCCCCGAGTCCTAGCACCACCCCTGCACAGAATCACAGAATCATAGAATATTAGGGTTGGAAGGGACCTCAGGAGGTATCTAGTCCAACCCCCTGCTCAAAGCAGGACCAACCCCAACTAAATCATCCCACCCAGGGCCGGCTCCAGGCACCAGCCCACCAAGTATGTGCTTGGGGCGGCGCCTGGAGGGGGGCGGCGCGGCGGGGCGCTCCGGCCCGAGAGTGGGGCCGCGACTGGGCTCGCCACCCTCCCCCCCGGCGCTCTGGCCGGTCGGGGAGAGCAGCCCCGGCCAGGTTCGCCGCCCTCCCCACAGCGCTCCAGCCGCTCGGGGAGAGCGGGGCCCCGGTCGGGCGTGCCAGCCAGTCGGGGAGAGCGGAAAGCCGCGGCGGCCTCGCTGCCCTCCCCCCAGCTCTCTGGCCGCCGGCTGGGCTCTCCGCCCTGCTCCCGGCGCTCTGGCCGCTGGGGGCTCTCCGCCCTCCCCCCGGCGCTCTGGCCGCTGGGGAGAGCAGAGAGCCCCAGCCGGGCTCTCCGCCCTCCTCCCGGCGCTCTGGCCGCTGGGGGCTCTCCGCCCTCCCCCCGGCACTCTGGCCGCCGGGGAGAGCGGAGAACTCTGGCCGCCGGGGAGAGCGGAGAGCTCTGACCGCCGGGGAGAGCGGAGAGCCCCAGCCGGGCTCTCCGCCCTCCCCTGCCAGGTTGGGGAACGGGGGGGACGGCACGTGGCTTTTCTGCCTAGGGCGGCAAAAAAGCCAGAGCCGGCCCTGATCCCACCACCTCCCTAGGTAACTCATTCCAGTGCTTCACCACCCTCCTAGTGAAAAAGTTTTTCCTAATATCCAACCTAAACCTTCCCCTCTGCAACTTGAGACCATTGCTCCTTATTCTGTCATCTGCCACCACTGAGAACAGTCTAGATCCATCCGCTTTGGAACCCCCTTTCAGGTAGTTGAAAGCAGCTATCAAATCCCCCCTCGTTCTTCTCTTCTGCAGACTAAACAATCCCAGTTCCCTCAGCCTCTCCTCATAAGTCATGTGCTCCAGCCCCGTAATCAGTTTTGTTGCCCTCCGCTGGACTCTTTCCAATTTTTCCACATCCTTCTTGTAATGTGGGGCCCAAAACTGGACACAGTATTCCAGATGAGACCTCACCAATGTCGAATAGAGGGGAATGATCACATCCCTCGAACTGCTGGCAATGCCCCTACTTATACAGCCCAAAATGCCGTTAGCCTTCTTGGCAACAAGGGCACACTGTTGACTCATATCCAGCTTCTCGTCCACTGTAACCCCTAGGTCCTTTTCTGCAGAACTGCTGCCTAGCCACTCGGTCTCTAGTCTGTAGCAGTGCATGGGATTCTTCAGTCCTAAATGCAGGACTCTGCACTTGTCCTTGCTGAACCTCATCAGATTTCTTTTGGCCCAATCCTCTAATTTGTCTAGGTCCCTCTGTATCCGATCCCTACCCTCTAGTGTATCTACCACTCCTCCCAGTTTAGTGTTATCTGCAAACTTGCTGAGAGTGCAGTCCATGCCATCCTCCAGATCATTAATGAAGATATTGAACAAAACCGGCCTCAGGACCGACCCCTGGGGCACTCCGTTTGATACCGGCTGCCAACTAGACATGGAGCCGTTGATCACTACCCGTTGAGCCTGACGATCTAGCCAGCTTTCTATCCACCTTATAGTCCATTCATCCAGCCCATACTTCTTTAACTTGCTGGCAAGAATACTGTGGGAGACCATATCAAAAGCTTTGCTAAAGTCAAGGAATAACACATCCACTGCTTTCCCTCATCCACAGAGCCAGTTATCTCCTCATAGAAGGCAATTAGGTTAGTCAGGCATGACTTGTCCTTGGTGAATCCATGCTGACTGTTCCTGATCACTTTCTTTTCTTCCAAGTGCTTCAAAATGGATTCCTTGAGGACCTGCTCCATGATTTTTCCAGGGACTGAGGTGAGGCTGACTGGCCTGTAGTTCCCCGGATCCTCCTCCTTCCCTTTTTTAAAGATGGGCACTACATTAGCCTTTTTCCAGTCATCCAGGACCTCCCCTGATCGCCATGAGTTTTCAAAGACAATGGCCAATGGCTCTGCAATCACATCCGCCAACTCCTTTAGCCCCCTGGGATGCAGCGCATTCGGCCCCATGGACTTGTGCTCGTCCAGCTTTTCTAAATAGTCCTGAACCACTTCTTTCTCCACAGAGGGCTGGTCTCCTCCTCCCCATACTGTGCTACCTATCCCCGTGCACATCCACCCACTCCCCCCATCTATCTACCTATCCCCATGCACACGCACCCACTCCCCCACTTCTAGCTACCTATCCTCATGCACACGCATCCACTCTCCCCCCATCTAGCTACCTATCCCTGTGCACAACCACCCACTCCCCCCCATCTAGCTACCTCTCCCCGTCCCCCCTCCCCCCCCCCCCCGTCTAGCTATCTATCCCCGTGCACACTCACCCACTCTCCCCCATCTAGCTACCTATCCCCCTGCACACCCATCTATCTAGCCCTCGCTGGAGCGTGCCTCTCTCACTAGATCTGCAATGCGGGTGCCCCGCCTGTGGGGATGTCACTCCAAAGAAAGGGCCATTCCCCCCCCCATTAGTGCTGGGAGCTCTCCCTGCCCCTGGTTCTGCCGCTGCCCTGCTGGGCAGCCTGGGGGCGGTTCTGCCGAGGTGCCCGTTGGGAAGGGCCAAGCAGGCCCCTGCTTGTGGGGCAAAGCTCCACGGATATGCAAAGAATCGCTAATTGCAAGTCAATGAGGCCCCTTTGTCCAGGGAAGGGGTAGCCAGATCCCAGCTGTCAGGGCGGAGGGGCCTTTGAGCAGGCCGGTGTCTGTCAGGCCTCCCTAGGCCCCTCTCCATGGAAAGTGCCTTTGTGTGGGGCGGGCCGAGGGGAGGGTCCGGGAGCCATGAGCCGTTCCTGCCACCGACTGGGGCCGGGGGGGGCCTGGGCAAGGCTGCAAAATAAAGGCCTCCCCTCTGCTTCCCCCTCCCCTCCCCGCGTGCCTTCTGCACCCCTCCTTGGCCCCATCTTTCCACCCCCTCCCCACACTGCTCCCTACAGCCCCCCTGCGCCCCCTCCCCATAGCCCCCTTCCCCTGTGCCCCTGCACCCTCTCCCCCATGTCCTTCCCCCTTGTTCCCCCTCCCCATAGGCCCTGTGCCCCCATGCCCGATCTCCCCTCACCCACCTGTGCCCCCTCCCCATAGCCCCCTTCCCCTGTGCCCCCGCACCCTCTCCCCCATAGCCCCCTCCCCCATGCCTCCTCCCCATAGCCCCCTTCCCCTGTGCCCCTGCACCCTCTCCCTATACCCCCTCCTCCCCATAGCCCCCTCCCCATAGCCCCCTTCCCCTGTGCCTCCGCACCCTCTCCCCCAAGCCCCCTCCCCATAGCCCCCTTCCCCTGTGCCCCCGCACCCTCTCCCCCAAACCCCCTCCCCATAGCTCCCTTCCCCTGTACCCCTACACCCACTCCCCCATGCCTCCTCCCCATAGCCCCCTTCCCCTGTGCCCCTGCACCCTCTCCCCATGCCCCCTCCCCCATGCCTCATCCCCATAGCTCCCTTCCCCTGTGCCCATATGCCCGATCTCCCCTCGCCCCCTCGTGCCTCCTCCCCATAGCCCCCTGCTCCTGTGCCCCATCCTCCCTCCCCGTCCCCCCATGCCCCCTCCCCACAGTCCTTAACACTTTTCAGGACTCCAGGTCTGACACTGCCTCACACTGGGGGTGGGGGCAGGTCCAACCCATGAGCTTTCCTGACTGGCGGAGGGCTGGGGAGGTGCTGTGTGTGTCACCCCTCCCCCCCCCCGGTAACCCACCCCATCCCCTCCCGTGGGAAAATGCCGGGGCCAATAACCTTGGCTGAGTTGGGGAGGGGGATGGGCTTCCCACGTGGGGCCTGTGCCTGGGCCCGATCCTGAACTGGCAGCAGGAGGCGGGACTAGCCTCACTGACACCCCATCCCCGTGCAGGGGCAACGCTCCTGGTGGAGGAGGGGGACCTGGACTGACCCCACCATGCTGGGGCGGGGATGGCACAAGGAGACCAGCCCATCAGGCACCTGGTTCGCCAAGGGCAGAGTTTGGCCTGTGGCCTTAATCCCCTGCCCCTGGGGGATGGGGTGGGGCCTGGATGCCCCCACCCCCGTCCATCTCCAGCTGTGCTCAAGTCTCCTGGCGCCATGCCATGCCTTGTGCCCTCGCTCCCTCCTGCTCCCCAGGGCTTGGGCTGATTGCCTGCATGCTCCAGCCCTCGCCTGGCCCCGCACAGCTCGGCTCTGACCCTTGCGGGCAGGGACCAGGTCCCTCAATGTCCCAGACTGCAACAGCTGTTCCCACAGCCCATGGTCCAGCTGGAGCGGGGCAGGGGCCCTTAATAGTAGTCCCAGCTGCCTGCCCGGAGAGCTCACAACACTTCACAGGCAGGCAAGCGCCTCGAGCCCCCACCCCCTGGTTACCCCACAACCATGGTGTGCAGATGGAGAAACTGAGGCACAGAGGCTAACTAACACCGCAATGTCACTGAACCCCACACAGTGCCAGAGCTGGGACCAGAACCCCAGAGTCTGATTCCCAGCCCACCCCCCAGGCTGGGAATAGAATCCAGGTGTCCTGACGCCCAGCCCCTGCCCTAACACTAGATGTCGCTCCCTTGCTCTCTGCACGGCCTGTGGTCTCAGGGAGGCAGGGCACACGTACTGATGAACACAGCCATGTCAGTTGGCCCCGGCCCCCTGCCTGACTATGCAGAGACCTCCACAGGCCATGGCACCGACGGGCTTTGCGGGGCCATCAGAGCTTTTCATCTAGCAGGACAAATGACCACGTCATGGTACCTCCCTCCCCACCCACCTCCCTCCTGATCCCCCCATCTCTGGGCCCCCCCCAACCTACCTCCCCACCCAGCGCCCTCCTGACCTACCCACCCACCTCCTGACCTACTTACCCACCCACTCATCTACCTCCTGACCCATCTACCCATCTTCATCCCCACCCGTCTACCTCCCTCCTGACCTACCTCCCTACCCCAGCCCAGCACTGGAGCGTCAGGCCCTGGTACTGACAGCACCAGCTGTGTCACGTAGACCAGGCTGGCCTGATTCTCTGCCTCCCTCCTGCGCTCACACCCTGCCCCTCTTTATGGCTGTAACACTGGCAGGCTCTAGGGCAGAGGTGCTGTAGCCCCTTGCACCGGGGGTGGGAGGGTGTCTCATGGTCCATTTATTCTGGCCGAGATGATCAGCAAGGCGGATACACCTCATGCCTGCCCAACCACTCACGCCAAGCAGCCCTGACATGGTAACGTAGGATCCCTGGGGCCATCCGGTTCCCCTGTCCGCGTGCAAGACTTGCCCCAGGCCGCAGGGTGTCTGTGCTCAGCAGAGCGAGGGCCAGAAGCCCAGTCCAGTCCTGTGTCCAACCACTCGTCAAGCAGGGCCCCTTTGGTCACTGGTATCTGGGCTGTTGGGTCCCGGGCGCGGCCCCTGTGTGAAGAGCTGTTGGTGTCACCCTGGTGGTAGAACTGGACCGTCTCCTCCTCCTCCCGCCGGGCCCAGGGGCTCTTGGCAGTGCCAGGAACGGGGCAGAGGGTGCAGCCTATTCCACAGCCCCGTGTGCCTGTGATGCAGGGCAGATGGTAGTGCTCAAAGCTCTGCCAGCCCCTGGCGCTCCCTGGACCCCTGCTCACTGCCCTGGGGAGCACAGCCTTGTCCAGCACCGGGCCTCCTTCCCCAGCTGCTCTTCTTGTTCACCCTCCTTGTGTGGGGCTGCTGAGTGACTCCCCGGCTGAGGCTCAGCGGGCTCCAGGGGGGTGGGGGTGGCTGGTTCAATTCGCTGCCTGCCGGTTGGGCACAGCGCTGGGGCTGCTCTACGCAGAAAGGCTTTGCGGGAGTATGTTGGTTAGGAGTGTGAACCCCCCCACCCCGCCCATGCCCCATGGTCTGTGGCGAAAGCACTCGCTGCTCTAGCTGCGTCTCCACTGGAAGGCTGTGTGGGGGACTCGGCCCTTTCCGGTGCAGACCAGGCCTTAGTGTCTCCGGGCCTTAGGCTAGCAGCACTGCCCAGGGCCGGAGTGTTAGGCATGGGGAGGCGCCTGGATCCAGGGTGCGGGAGCCAGAGAAACTCCCCAGAGAGAGATTAACATAAGAACATAAGAAAGGCCGTACCGGGTCAGACCAAAGGTCCATCTAGCCCAGTATCCCGTCTACCGACAGTGGCCAATGCCAGGTGCCCCAGAGGGAGTGAACCTAACAGGCAATGATCAAGTGATCTCTCTCCTGCCATCCATCTCCACCCTCTGACAAACAGAGGCTAGGGACACCATTCCTTACCCATCCTGGCTAATAGCCATTAATGGACCTAACCACCATGAATTTATCCAGTTCTCTTTTAAACGCTGTTATAGTCCTAGCCTTCACAACCTCCTCAGGTAAGGAGTTCCACAAGTTGACTGTGCGCTGTGTGAAGAAGAACTTCCTTTTATTTGTTTTAAACCTGCTGCCTATTAATTTCATTTGGTGACCCCTAGTTCTTGTATTATGGGAATAAGTAAATAACTTTTCCTTATCCACTTTCTCCACATCATTCATGATTTTATTTACCTCTATCATATCCCCGCTTAGTCTCCCCTTTTCCACGCTGAAGAGTCCTAGCCTCTTTAATCTCTCCTCATATGGGACCCGTTCCAAACCCTTAATCATTTTAGTTGCCCTTTTCTGAACCTTTTCTAGTGCCAGTATATCTTTTTTGAGATGAGGAGACCACATCTGTACACAGTATTCGAGATGTGGGCGTACCATGGATTTATATAAGGGCAATAATATATTCTCAGTCTTATTCTCTATCCCCTTTTTAATGATCCCTAACATCCTGTTTGCTTTTTTGACCGCCTCTGCACACTGCGTGGACATTTTCAGAGAACTATCCACGAGGACTCCAAGATCTTTTTCCTGACTTGTTGTAGCTAAATTAGCCCCCATCCTATTGTATGTATAGTTGGGGTTATTTTTTCCAATGTGCATTACTTTACATTTATCCACATTAAATTGCATTTGCCGGTATCCTCTTCTCTTGTGAACGCGAACGAGGGGCTGGTGAACGGTCCCTGGGACACCTGCAGGGCAGGGCAGGGCAGGTTCGGCAGCCCCATTCCCCACCCCCAGCTTACCCTGTCAGCGCATCCTCCAGGCAACAGCCTCTCTGCCCTTTCTCTCCTGGGCAGGTCAGAATCAGCAGCCTTCTGGAGAGGGGGGAACTCCCACAACCCCCCAGGCCACCCACTCTCCTTCACCTCCTCCCCAGCCCCCAGGGAATGCTCTCCGCACAGAGGGGACTCCCGCCTGGAGACGTCCCTTCCCAATAAACACGGGCAGCTCGGCGGGAAGTTTCCCAGTTCTTATCATGAGAATGTCCCCAAACCACCCCCACGCTGCCTGGCACCCGCCTTGCCCCAAATGTCCCTGTCTTATCAGGGCTGGAACTAACAGGGCCTCAGGACAGTGACAGCTGGGGACCTGGGGCCAGCAAACGCAAAGGGGGAAAGGCCTGGAGTGATTTCTGCAATCTCTTTAAATAGCCCCAGGGACTCCCCTCTCCTGGCTGTTCCCTCGCCCTCGGCTGCGCCCGCTGCAGACCCCGCTTGGGTCTCTGGGGCCTCTCCCACTCCCGGCTGTTCCCTCGCCCTCGGCTGGGCCCGCTGCAGACCCCGCTCAGGTCCCCAGGGCCTCTCCCACTCCCAGATGTTCCCTCGCCCTTGGCTGGGCCCACTGAGACCCCGCTCAGGTCCCCGGGGCGCTTCCGCTCCCAGCTGTTCCCTCACCCTCAGCTGCGCCCGCTAAGACCCCCTCGGGTCCCCGGGGCCTCTCCCACTCCCGGCTGTTCCCTCACCCTCGCCTGGGCCCGCTAAGACCCTGCTCAGGTCCCCGGGGCGCTTCTGCTCATGGGTGCTGGCACAAGGTTGCTGTGGCTGGGTTTCCCCAAATGCAGCATTTGAATCCCGGTTCAATTGCAAGGAACCCGCCCGCCCACGTCTCTGGTGCTGCGCTCGTTATTATTATTTGTGTGTAACATGGTGGGGCCCCCTCCGGACAGCACATTGTCGGCTGCTTTTCTGGGCCCGAGGGGTCGGCAGTCTCTGGCCATGCCCAGGAGTGCCCTCCCCCTACTGCCCCCCAGCCCTCTCTCCTCCTCGGAGAACACTCCGCCCAGTGGGCAGCAGCATGGACGCCGGAGCTCAGGCTGCTGCGGCTGCCTCTCTCGCTGGCCCCCCATCCCTCCCCAGAGGCCCCTAATCCATCTCTCACAGCGGGAGGCGCTAAGCCGCCTTTTCAATTCCTTTCCTCAGCATGCCGAGCTCTCGGCGCTTTCAATGCCGGCCCTGGCAGGAGACGTGTCAGACAAGCTGGAGGGATCCCTCCCCTGCCAGGAAGGTCAAGGTGTGCTTAAGCCAGCTTCCCTCTCACACAAACCCTGGGCCCCCGGGGAGGGCAGCACAGGCGCCAGCCCCTTCTGGCTGGAGACTCACCCCAGCATGGAAGGACAAACAACCGGCAGTCAGAGAAAGCTGGTTTGTTCCCCCGAGGACCTGCTTTCTGGACAGGCTGGAGAGAATCCAGCCACGCTGGTGACGATGCCCATGCCATGCTCTGAGCTGCCCCCCGCTTCTGCACAGCCAGCCGCCCAGAGCACCGAGCTTCAGCTGGGAGTGCCATCCCTCAGGGAGGGGATCTGCCCCCTCCCCACCTGTGCTGTGGGCGAGGCAGGGGGACAAGGCCCCTCTAGTGGAGGGGCGTGCGGGGAAAAAGCACTGGAGAGGCAGCCCTGGCTGGGAGCGGGCATGGGAGGGGTTACTTCTAATATAAGGGATGGGCCGGACATGAACACACCCTGGCGCAGAGCAGCCCTGAACTGGGGATGATCCGGATCTCGCAGAGGGCGAAGGGGTGTGAGAAGGTGGGAGCCCCTGCCTGGCCTGGACAGCAGCGAAAGGGCTGTAAAATCACAGCGACACTTAGTGCTGTAGACAGGCCTTGGGGCACAGTGAGGGGAGGATCATGCAGAGCTTTGTTTATGTGTAGGACCAGGGCCGGCTCCAGCTTTTCTGCCGCCCCAAGTGACAAAAAAAAAAAAAAGAAAACAAGTGGCGGCAGCTAAATCGCTCCGCTTCTTCGGCGGCAGTTCGCGGCGGGTCCTCCCCTCTTCCTCTTTGGCAGCAAATCGGCGGCAGCTCAAAGAGGAAGAGAGGGAATGAGGGACCCGTCGCCGAAGACCCGGATGTGCCGCCCCGATACCGGACGGAGTGCTGCCCCAAGCACCTGCTTGCTACGCTGGTGCCTGGAGCCGGCCCTGTGTAGGACGTAGAGTAATAGCTGTGTTCTGTTTTCTTTGTAACAGTTCTGAGTCGGGAGCAGCTGCACTACGCTGGGATTGGAAGGAGTAAGGGCACTTCGCAGCTATGAGTCCAGGAGCCATGCACCATCCCTGGGACTGGGTGCCCAGAGTCTGCTCCGTGTCATTTAGCAACCCCTGGCATCACCGTGACCGCTCGGTGTCCGTCCCAGCCCACTGAAGTGCTGGAAGGACTGGCTACGCTCCGGGGATTACGGACGTTTTAATCCTCCTCTCAGCCCCGACACAGCCACCCGCATCGTCCCACCAGGGCCTCTCTATGGAGACTGAGAGACCCAGCTCCAGCTTGGCCAGAGAAGTTACACAAGCCACCCCCGGAGCAGCGCTCGGAGCCAGTGTGTAGTGCTGAGGGCAGATTTGGAGGGTAATTAACTTCAGAACAATTTACCCAGGGACTGGCTGGACTCTCCATCGCTTGGGGTCCTTAACTCCAGGCTGGCTTGGCTCTCGCTCTCGTTCTCTCTCTCCCCAAAAGGACCGAGCTCACTAGAAGCTTGGGCCAGATGCAGGAATCCCCGGAGGAGGATCTCTGGCCTGTGTGCCGCAGGGGGTCAGTCTGGAGGAGCAGAATGGGCCCGTTCTATGGCTGTAACAGATGAGTCTCTGAGGAACCTTCTGTTTACTATTCGTTTCGATTTCAGCTTGATACAAACTCCATCCTGATGGGCTCCTCCCATGCAACGCTCGGGGCACCCGGACATTCAAAATGCAGCTTCATTTTGATGCGATTCGATGAGTCGTCATCGGCAGGACACGCTCGGCCACTGGGCGCAGGGGCTGAATGAGCGCTGCCCTGACAGCTGGTGATGGGTAGGCAGAAGACGGCAGGAACTGACCTTTCCATGGACACACCCACCTTGCCTAGGTGTGCAGCACCATGGAGCTGCGGGTGTTGGACTGCAAGTCTCTGTGTTAGCGGGGGGCAGGGGGGCCGAAGCCTAGTGGAGCTGAGAGACCTCGAGACATTGCAGAGGTTGCAGTGGAGCGAGCCGCTGATGGTGAGTGAGCGGGTGGCGGAGTGGCGAGCGAGTGGCGGGCGGCAGAGCCAGTGGCTGACTGGTGGAGTGAGCAAGGGGCTTTCCTGCCCCCCCGCCCCCAGGGGAGAGGTGAACTCACAGGAATGCACCTCTGAACTCTGGGGCTTCACTGAGTAAGTGGGGTGTGGGGGCCGTTGAAGGAACTTGTGTTGGTTGGATGTTCTCACCACAAGGCGAGACCCTGAGGCAAAGGACACCGCTGCGTTACTTTCCCCTGTGCAGCTGGGCCCTGCAGGCCTCGAGCACGTTCTATGCTCTGAGCAACCCGGCAGCACTAGCTGCTCCTTGCGGTCACCTGAAGGGCAAACGCAGCTTCTCTCACCCTCCATCTGCCAGGCGCCATAGGAGCTTGGGGAATGTGGTTCCTCCATGGGGAGCCCTCGCCTTCCTGGGCCTACCCGGAGTCCCCTGCCTGGCACCAAGCACTCGCCTCTCTCCAGAGTTCCTCGCTCACGCTGACCTTGCTGACAGCGGCTGCATCTGCCAGGAGGGTGCGTGAGCTCAGTGCCTGACTGGCCTCGTGCTCTGCTCCGCAAGGACCAGGTCCTCAGGGGGCCCCATCGCAGTGTCCTGCCTGTGCTGCTTTCCGCTTTCCACTTCTCTCCAGTGGCGTCCCTGCCCTGTGTCCTTTGACAGGCCCTTTCCCACCCAGGCGAACTCGTCTCTATGCCCCAGATGGAACGAGGCCACTCTGCTTCGGCCTAGGAAAGACCAAGCCCTCAGGAAGACACTAGGTTCTTTGGAGCATATGGGCAGAGATGCCAGGGGATCTGTTACCAGCACCATGGACTTGGAAATGTTTAGAACATTGTTACATCTTGGCTGGGCAGCCAGGACCCCTTGGTTCAAAGACCCACCCCCCACGGGCCCCACAGCTTCTGTGGCAGGCCTCACACAGTGCCCCCAGTGGAGACAAGCAATGCGGAGCTAGGGGCCCCTTCGCCAGAGGCTGCGTGGATTTAGCAGCATCTCGCTGCCGCCCATGGCCCTTCGGGAGGGAGGTGCTCCAGGCCACACTGAACCAACAGCTCCTTGTCCGCCGGTGTCGCTGATCTCCTGCCTGCGGGACAGAGAGGCTCTGAAAGGAGAAAGAGAAGCCGCTCCCCAGAACTGTTGGTCTTCCAGTTGTGTCTGTGCAGTCCCCCTCCCCGGGTGCCTTCCCTTCTACCTTGGAGCGCTCTGAGCCACCAGGACCCGGAGGCCTGGAGCCCGGTTGGGGGTGCCTCCCTTACACAGCGCAGGGCAACGATGTCACCCTCATGCGAGAGTGCCCCCCAGTGGCTTTTCCAGACAGTTCCACTGTGCGACATCAGGGACACCATGTCCCACAAGTGGGAATGCACCAAGCCGGCTCCCAGGCTGTGTGTACGGCAGAGCTCTGCCGGCAAACCCGCCTAGCGGAGACGCAGCTCTAGCGGGACCCCGGTGCAGCTTGTCCCCCCAACAGGAGAAACTGTGCTGGCAGAAGCTGCGTCTGCTCCAGGGCTTTTGCTGTCACAGCCGGGTTGGCTGCGGGGATTTTCACACTCTACCACACACAGGCAATGCTGGCAAAAGTCAAGTGGAAACCAGGCTTCAGCAAACATCGATTCCTGGTGAGGAGCCTCAACGGGGGGAGGGGAAGGGATGTCCTGTTCTGAGGGCCCTCACACGCGTGCACACACACATTCAAACATCTCATCCACTCACACGCATCATGCACACACACACACATATTCAAACATCTAATTCACCACACACACGCATCACGCACACACACACGCACGTGCGCACACCCCCCAGAGGTGTCCTTTCCAGAGGGTCTGCACCCCCCCAATACATGCATCACACATGCACACATGCTCCACTCATACACACTTGAATCTTTCATACTCTCGCACACACACGTCCCCCCCCACAACCAGTTCCTGCACTCCCCACACCAGACTCCACCCCTCCCCCTGCACTCAGGGTTAGCCTGAGGGTGGTACCGATGTCCCTTGGGGGCAGCAGTGGGGGAGGGGGTTCAGGAGCTGTTCCCTGTGGCTCTGGGTCGCCATGGGGGATGGGGGGAGAGCTGGCATCCATAGCAAGCCCGGCATGTCTCTTCATTTCCATAGCAATAAGCCCCATTCTCCTCCACACAGAGCAGCCAGGGCTTTTGTAATGGGTTTTAATTAAAGGCTCTTAAGTGTGAGACAAAGGCGAGGGGGGGGTGCCCTCCTCCCAGGGGCCTGCACCAGAAATGTGGGGAACCACCCAGCTCCCCATGCTCTTCCCTCCCTGGCCCAGTCCCACAGTCCATCCTCTATGCAGCCCTGGCAAAAGGCCCCTGCCCCAGGGTGGCGCAGCATGGGAGGCACCCACCCTCCAGGCTGCTCTGGGGAGCAGTGGGCAGGGGCAGCATTTGAGGTGCCCGTCTGGGTGTTCCTGGCCAGCTCCCAGCGTTGTGCCCCGGGACGGTCTGTGCCGAGGCTGGGACCCCAATGCACTGTGCCAAGGCGATTTGAGGTCTGCAGGTTCCCCCACAGCCCAGCCAGCAGCTCTGGTGAACCACAAACTCCAGCCCCAGTGGGGGTGGGCCTACAGGGGGGTCAGGAGAGAATCTGGGCCAGAACTGGAACTGGGATCCAAACCCCACAGAGTCCAAACCTGCACCCAGCTGGTGCTGGGCCCAAACCAGCCTCCCCACCCTGGGTTTAGGGGGCCAAGGTGCAAGCTCCAGGTGCCCCCTCCGTGCTGTGCCTTGCAACGTTGGCCTTTGGCATCCAGCCCAGGGGATGTTTGGATTTGGTTGGGCCCCTCTCCAGGCAGAGCAGAGGTCAGCAAGAATGGGGGCTGTCCTGGCCCCAGTGCAGGGTGTCAGTTCTTCCAGCCCAGGGTGTGGTGGCAGGCAGTGCTGCACATACATAACATTCTCTGAATTCCTTTGCATTTCCTGTCCTAACCGGATGTTGCTGTGTGCGGTTTGACAGCCGCTGCCTGCCACCCCAGAAGCAGCTTCATGTCAGTGAGTCTTGTCTCTCGGGGCGGGGATCTTCCAGATGAAAGGCCCCACAGGAACGGCAGGGGGGTCTCCGTCGTTATCCCTTTGCTCACTGACATGCTGTCGGCATTGCGGCCAGCCCTCAAAGTGGGTGACATTCTTATTAACCCACCCCCAGGTGCTGGGACTGCCAGAATCAAAGCTCTGTTCAAATCCCCGAGTCCCTGGTAACTCAGGGATCTTTGATCACAAAGGTGTTGCCTCCTCCTGATTTGGGGAGTCCCAGTGCAAATAGACATCTCTGCTTTTGCACCCTGGAGAGTTGGGGAGGGGATGTCTCTGCTTCGGGTGAGAGAGCGGCTGGCACCCTAACACGGACAGACACTCCCCTTGAAACTAACGATCTACTGCCTGCAAACTGGGAGATCTGCGTTCTAGTCACTGCCCTGCTCCGTGCCTCAGTTTCCCCAGCTATGACCTAGGGCTGATGCTTGCCCACTACCAGAGTGTTAATATCAGTAAAGTGCTCTCAGGCTGCTGGATGGAAGGTCCTGGGCGTATGCAAAGACCTGTGATATGTGAACAGGGACAGAACAGGTGAGATCAGACACCTGGGAACACCTCCCTCTGCACTCAGTCCCATGCCCCTTTGCCCGCTTTCTCCTTTTCACCCCTCTCCCTGTCAGCAGAGTGCCCCCTTCGCCCTCCTCCCCTCCCCCCACACCAGGTTTTCATTGAAAGAAGCTGAAAGTGAGGCAATTCTCCAACAACCCAGGTGCTCCGTTTCAGCCCCACTGAAGCCTGGCTCAGAGCAGTACCCACATTTCCAAGGGTTCTCTGAACCTCTGGGGCCTACAAGCTGGGGCAGCCCCCTGCCAAGCCGCATGTTAGGCCCTGCCTAGAAGACTGGGGGACCCGTGCCTGGGAGGATGTTAACTAAGACGTTGGGGAGCTCAGCACTGATTTGAAGGATGGGGGGGGGGCACTGATTCTGCCCACTTCCTATTGCACCCAAACTTCTTCCCCACTTCCTACATTAATTAGGGGCTTGCTGATGGGGCACCATCAGCGGGGAGCCAGTCCCCAGGCTCCAGCTGCAGGAAGAAGACAGCCCTGAGATCAGAGCGAGCCCAAGTCTGCAGGGTCTCTGCAACACCGTGGAGCTGCGAGAAGTGACCTGGCTGATGGAGACACCGTAGCAGATTTGGGGCATCTCCCTTCACTGATAAGGGGTTGTCTTGTTCTTGCCTTTGATCCCGGGGTCAGGAGGCAGGAGCTGGCCTGTTTTCCTTCTTCAGCACGTGGATCTCTGATAGCGTGACTCTGGGTGACACGGCTTCTCCACCACCCCTGGGGAGATACAAGCCCGGCCCCGGAGTGTTGCTGTGACAGGAGGGGTCTTGCTAAAGAACCTGCTGGAGGGGAAATGGGAGGAGACAGGGGGCAGGGCTGAGCTCCTCCAGCCAGGCGGTTCAGATCCAGCCCCCTGAGCTGGGCTGGGGACGGTTTTACTAGCCTGAGACGCACACAATTCACAGACTGGCTTCGCAGGGCCACCAGCCCAAAGGGGAGCGAGTGGCAGGTAGACACCCATCTGCTGCAGCTGTCCAGGGCACTGCGTACACAGCTCCCAGGGGGTGGAAGCTGCTGATGGAGCCACAGCCCTTTGAAGGGGCAGCCCGGGGTGGGGAGACTCCAGGAGGGGATTGCGTTGGGAGCAACATGCCCTACACACCACGCCCCGACACTGCTCCGAACACAGCGCAGTGCCACAGCACTGCCATGCCCCAGGCCAAGCATCGGGTGTAGTTCCTACTCCTTCCCCCACCCCCGCCTGCCTTGTCTGCGCAGACTGCGCGCTCAGTCAGGGGTGCAGCACCCAGCCCAACGGGGCCCTGATCCCAGCTGGCCCTGCGCACGGCCCTAGGAAATGCAGCCACCTCTGGGAGTTCGACACAGCTTTCCGTGGGACAGTGGAAGGAGGGGAAATTTTGGCCAAGGACACTCCTGCTCTTCCAGAGCCCTGCAGCGGGATGGCGTGAGCGTGTTCAGTGTAAATTGTTGAGGGTGGGATTGGGTGGGGGGAAAGCCCAGCCTGCGGGAATTGGCGGGAAAACACGAAACCTCGCCTCAGTTTGTCCCCAATAGAATTTCAGCAACATAAAGCGAGTTTGTGTCTTTTTTTTAGATAGAGGTTTAAATACGTATATTTAAGCAAGGGATCGAAAGAGATTTGCTGTCTATTGTAACAGGAGTTAAAGTATATTTTTACATGGTTTAAGCAAGATTTGTTTTATTCTTTTAGTGGTAAAAATTGGGTCTGAATTCTGTTTCTATATAGAATACATTAACTGGCCATTTGGGGGTGGGGGGCTTTTGTGTTAGCATGGGGGAATCTGTCTCTCATGCAGGATTTGCGGGAGGGCGTGGGAGTCGGTATTGCGGGGGGGCGGGAGAGGGATTAAAAAAAATAGTCCCCCACAGGACTCTACTTCTAATGTCCACACAGGAACACAAGAGTGGCCAAACTAGATCAGACCTGAGGTCCTCCCAGTCCAGGATCCCGCCTCTGACAGTGGCCAGCACGAGATACTTCAGAGGAAGGTGCAAGAACCCAAATTAGGCATTTGTGGGGTAACAAGCACCACACAATAGGTGATCCTGGTTTTAAGAGATCAGTTCAATCCATGAAGCAGGAGGTCTAATATCCCTTCCAACATGGATATTCTTGTATTAATAGAAATGCCCGGTCCCTTTTCGTATCTTGCTATGTTCTTGGCCTTAGTGACTTCCTGTGGCAGTGAGTTCCACAGACTAATTACACTATGCATGAACGAATATTTCCTTTCGTTGGCTTTGAATGCCTCATCTTTTAATGTCATTGAATGTCCCTTTGTTCTTGTGCTCTGAGAAGGGGGAACGGAGGCTCCCAATCTTCCTCCTCTAGACCAGTCATTATTTATAGAATTTTATCATGTCCCCTCGTATTCTTCTCATTTCTAAGGTAACAATCTCTGCAGAGGAGAGCTTTCCCAGGCCATTGCTGATTCTCATCGCCCTTCTCTGAACCCCTCCAGTTCTGCAGTATCCTCTTGGAGAAGGAGTGACAAGGCTGTGCCAGTGCTTACGGTAATGGCATTCAAACATTCTCTGGATTATTCTCCAGTCCATGCCTGATGCATCTTGTTTGCTTTTGTGCCCACAGCTGCACATGGAGCATTAAATCCATTAATGGCTATTAGCCAGGACGGGTAAGGAATGGTGTCCCTAGCCTCTGTCTGTCAGAGGATGGAGATGGATGGCAGGAGAGAGATCACTTGATCATTACCTGTTAGGTTCACTCCCTCTGGGGCACCTGGTGCTGGCCACTGTTGGTAGACAGGATACTGGGCTAGATGCAGGACCAGCTCCAGGGTTTTTGCCGCCTCAAGCAGCGGAAAAAAAAAAAAATTGCGATCGGCAGCACTCCAGCGGCAGCTCCACCGCGCCGCTTTCTTCTTCGGCGGGAATTCGGCGGCAGGTGCTTCCCTCCGAGAGGGACCCACCACCGAATTGCCGCCAAAAAGCCCTACGTACCACCCCTTCCCCTTGGCTGCCCCAAGCACCTGCTTGCTGGGCTGGTGCCTGGAGCCGGCCCTGGATGGATGGACCTTTGGTCTGACCCAATACGGCTGTTCTTATGTTCTGAGCAGAGCTGCCTCCACGGGACCTATGTCCCCTCCCTGAGATGAAGCGGGTCCCCCGGAAGGCGTGTGAGGAGCATACCTACAAACATGGCTGTGGGTTACAAGGGCCAGGCTGAGGGGCCCACGTGCACAGACCTGGGTCCATCTACTACGCAGGGTGAGTGCGCCCTGCAGAGGGCCAGACAGGGAGCTGGGCCATGGGAAAGCTGCTGCTAAGAGCTCTCCCCCAAGGAGAGGGTAGTAGATGCCAGCGCCCATCCCGGCTGACTGGTGTGCGTCTGTGATGGGCTGGGCTCCATGGCCTATTCTGTCCTGGGTCGGGGGGCCATTGTCTCAGTAGCAGCGGTGGGTTTTCATGGCCTGGCCATTGGACTGAGACCCATTGTGTCCAGGCCCCTAGATGCAGTCCCAATGTAAAGGGCTGGCCTTCCAAGCCGTTAATACCTTTATTAGTGTTATTATCTCCCGGGGCAATAGTGAGAGTGAGGGGCAGGGAGCCGGACTCCTGGGTTCTCTCTCCAGCTCTGGGAGGGGAGTGGGGTCTAGTGATTGGAGCAGGAGGCTGGAAGTCAGGACTCCTGGGTTCTATTCCGGGCTCAGGACATGGGGGTGTCTCATGGTTCTAGCCAGGGCCGGCTCCAGGCACCAGTGCAGCAAGCAGGTGCTTGGGGTGGCACGTCTGGCTCTTCGGCGGCGGGTCCCTTGGTCCCTCTTGGCGCAGTGGAGCTGCCACTGAAGTACCACCGATCGCAGCTCCCCCCCCAACCAGCCCTGGTTCTAGCAGACAGAGACAGGACTCCTGGTTCTGGATGGGGGGGGGGGGGTTAGAGCAAGGGGCCGGGTGGCCCAGAACTCCTGGGTTCTCATCTCAGGGCTAGTAGTGGTCTTGGGCCAGTCCCTCTGCCTCTCTGGAGCCCAGGAGCTCTTTTGGGGCAGTGAGGCCAGGTCCCTTGTTATCTGTCACTGAGAAGGACAAAGGGCTGTTATTTGAGCCCTCACCCCCGTGACATCAGCAGCAGGGGCAGCTCTAGCTTTTTTGCAGCGTCAGCGTACCCGCCACCGAATTGCTGCCGAATCCGCAGGACCAGTGGACCTCCTGGAGGCATGCCACCAAAGCAGGGCCGGCTCTAGGCACCAGCAAAACAAGCTGGTGCTTGGGGCGGCACATTTTTAGGGGCGGCATGGCCGGCGCCAGAATGCGGCCCCTAAAAATGTGCCCCAGCCGCCCTAGCTCACCTCCGCTGCTGCTGCCACGGCGCACGAAACAGCTGATTCGCGAGCCGCTACTCGCCCCCCCTCCCTCCCAGGCTCTCAAACCTGGGAGGGAGGGGGAGACTCCGAGTGGCCGCGGCGCGGGTGCCGCTTCTCCGCCTCCCTCCCTCCTAGGCTTGAGAGCCTCGGGGGAGGAGGCAGGGCTGGGGATTTGGGGAAGGGGTGGAGTTGAGGTGGGGCTGGGTAATTAAATAAGGGGGGAGGGCAGGTGGCCAAAATTGTTTTTGCTTTGGGCGGCAAAAATCCTAGAGCCGGCCCTACACCAAAGGCAGCCTGACTGCTGCCCGCACAGGGACCAGCAGGGCACCCCCCCCCAACGGCACATGCTTGGAGTGCTGGTGCTGCCACTGATTGTCAGACCCCCCACTCCTAGGGGCAGCCCCTCCTTCAGTGCAGGCATCATGGGATGCCCTGCTCGGTTCCCTCTCCCCTGCACCCAATCTTTAATTTTTTTTTTTTTTTTTATAATGGAGATATCCCATCTCCTAGAACTGGAAGGGACCTTGAAAGGTCATCAAGTCCAGCCCCCTGCCTTCACTAGCAGGACCAAGTACTGATTTTGCCCCAGATCCCTAAGTGGCCCCCTCAAGGATTGAACTCACAACCCTGGGGTTAGGAGGCCAATGCTCAAACCACTGAGCTATCCCTCAGAGCTGCCAGTGGAACTTGGATCTGTTGCTCCTTCCCCGGTCCCCAAATCCCCCTGCTCCCCTCCCCCTCTCTGCCCCTGGCACAAGCCTGCCCCCAGGAAGTGGCCCTTTTGTTTGGAGCTGTTAAGTGAGTCCCTGGGGCAGGGAGCCAGGGGAGGGGAGCGCAGGCTCTGGGCGTTAATCCCCATGAGGTCTGTTTGTAGTTCAGATGCTTGTAATTCCAGAGCCAGCAGGCCCGCTCAGAGGGAGGGGCTGGGGGGAGGGTGCCTCCGGCTCTAAGGGGAAACCAGCTGAGCTGATGTGAATGTGCAAACACTGTTCTCCTCCTGGATCCAGCCCCAGATGCCAAAGGGCCCCTCTGAAATCAGCCACCTGCAGCTCAGAAACCAGCCTGGCCTGGGAGGTGACCTGCTCCAATGGACCTGGCCTGGGAGGCTGGAAACTTGAGCTCTAGGCCCAGCTCTGCCACTGATCTGCCAGGTGACCCTGGGCAAGTCCCTTCCTGCCCTGGGCCTCTGCTGACCTTGCAGGGCCTGGCTCTCCCAACGTGCGGGTGCAGAGCCCAGTGCAATGGGGCCACATGGTGCCCTGTAAATAGCTGGATGCTTGGCCTCCCCCACCATTGCTAGCACAGGCTGAACTCCAAGGGGGTAGCTCCCAAGCACCACCTGGCGCAGCCCTGCTCAGGGCAGGGTTATTCTTGTCGGGCCCAGAAGCCCCAGTCCTGGCCTGGACCCTGTCATCGTAGTGTCTGAGCCCCTCACAGTCTACAATCCCCCCTGCGCGGCTGGCAACTGAGCACAGGGAGCCTAAGGGCCTGGCCCATGGTCAGCCAGGCAGCCTGTGGCAGCAGGGGATTGCCCAGCTCGGACAAGTACCAGGTTATCAGGCTAAGCACCGGCCTGTCCTTCCATCAAATGCAATGACTGTCCCTGCCCCAAAGCCGGGGCGCTGGGGAAATGACTGAGCCTCGTCTACACGCGACCCGTCCCTCTGAGAACTTCGATCCTGGGTAAAACAAAGGGCTGGGGGCTGCCGCGATGGCTGGGGTCAATTCCCAGCGCTGCCCCAGACTCTGTGGGGACCCTTGGTCAAGGGGTCTTCTCCTGTCTGTGGCTCCATGCCCAAGCTGAGCTCCCAGGGCACATGGGGCAGCTGCCCCAGTGCTGTGGGCTGCATAGGAACCTGCCAGGCCATGAGCTCCTCAGGGCAGGGCCGATCTCCTTGGCCTGGCCCCCACAGACTGCACTGGGCTAACGAGGTGGGGCAGGGGACATTGTACTGAGCTAGTTACGCTGGTACAAACCTCACGTGCTGCAGCTGTACCAGGATCAAGGTGCCTTTGACCGGAATAATTTATTCTCCTTCCTAACAGGAACATCTGTACCAGAATAAGGTCCCTTTATGGGGATATAATTGCCTCTCCTCGGGGGGCATTGTGTCGCTTTCACTGGACCTGGGTAGTGCAAGCAGTGCAATTTTTGTGTGCAGACAAGGCCTTACTCTATGTGTGTGTGTAGCTCCCACCACAATGAGGTCCTGGTCTCAGCTGGGGTCTCTCCGTGCTACTGTGATATCAATGATAGAGTGATTCCTAGCTTCCAAGGCCAGAAGGAACCGTCATAATCAGCCCGCCTGATCTCCCGTCGAGCACAAGCCAGAGAGCCCCACCGAGTGGTTCCAGCGTCCGACTCATGCACTAGCTCGGCCAGAAGGTACCTTTGAGACAGATGTTGTCGCCAGGTGACAGGGAACCTCCACATCCCTGGGTCAATTCTTCCGATGGTTCATTACCCTCCCTCCTAAAAAACTATACCTTATTTCCAGGCTGAACTTGCTTTCTAGCTTCAGCTTCCAGCTACTGGACCTTGTTCTCCTTTGTCAGCTCGACTGAAGAGCCCTCGGTTGTTAGAAATCTCTCTGTGTAGGTATCTAGCAAGCGTGATCACTTGGAAAAACTCAACAGATTGAGCTTCTTTAGTCTCTCATTTGTCCAGACCTCAGATGATTCGTAGCTCTTCTCTGAACACTTTCCAATTGGTGACGTCCTTTTTAAACGACAAACGTCAAAACGGGACAATTTCCAGTAATGGTCTCATCAATGCTCAGTGTGGAAATGACTGAAGATCTCTCTCCGGATCCAGCAGGTCCCAGCGACAGGAGAAATGTATGGGACACACCTGTGGATGGCAGCTCGGCCCAACCTTTACAAAAATCAGTCTTGCCCACAAAGAGTTCTCCAGCCATCCAAAGAAGACAGATGTCCTGGTTGGGGATTCAATTCTCAGAAGAATCAAAAGGACATTCTGCAAGGAACAGGTGAGCAACAGAGCCAAGACGCAAGCCCTCACTCTAAAACTGGACAGGCTTCTGAAGTTAGACGATGATTATATCGACATTAATGATGCTCTGTGGCAGGATTTCTCGCAGAGAATAGAGAACTTCAGGGAACTCAAAAGCAGGCTGAAGAAGACGATTGTCCAGCTGATCTTCTCTGAGATCCTCCCTGTCCCATGAGATAAGGAAGACAAAAGGCAGAAGATTCTGGAAGTGAGTCACTGGCTAGGTAAGTGGTGGAGGTTTTTTTTGTGGAACTTTGTTCCACCTTCTGTGGGGAGACCGACCCGTGTAGTTTGGATGGACTCCATCTCAGTAGACAGGGGAGTAGTCTCCTTGGGGACAGGTTGGCTAGAGTTGTCAGGAGAGGATTAGACTAATAGCAAAAGAGGGAAGATATGAGCACTCAGCACAAAATCGAGATGTTGAGAACAAAATTAATGGAGGACCCAAAGGACACGAGGAGAAGAAATTCTTGAGTTGCCCATACACCAATGCTAGGAGCCTGCGTAACAAACAAGAGGAATTGGAATTGCTCATTTATGAGCATAACTTCAATGTAGCTGGTATCACTGAAATCTGGTGGGATGAGTCCCATGAATGGAATGTTAATATCAGTGGTTCTATGCAGTGATGTTGTAGCTGGGTCGGTCCCAGGATATTAGAGAGACAAACTGGGGGAGGGAATGTCTTTTATTGGACCAACTTCTGTTGGTAAGTGAGACAAATACGCTGAGAGAACCTGTTTCAGTACAGAAATACCCCCAGCCCCGATCACACACCCCTAATTGTCACCTACCACCACACACTGGAACTCATATGGGGTATCATCAAACAATACTTAATGGGAACCCCATCCTGAAAGAAAACTTTCCTGAACCCCAGACCAGCCCCCAGCCCCAGGTTCACCTGCCCCAGGGCTGTTCTACCCCACCAGCGCCTGCCCCAGACCAGCCCCCAGCCCCAGGTTCACCCGCCTTCAAACAACTCCCCAACCTCTGCAAGCTCCCCACAGACCAGGATGCACCAACTCAAAGCAGCACCAGACCCGGCCAGAACAACAGATGAAAACCTGCAGCCATATCTCCACTGCTACAGTGATCAACAACCCTGCCCCCCGTCCCCGCCTTTCAAGATCCATGGATCCTACACAACAACATGTGCTGTACCTCATCCAGTGCACTGAATGCCCCAATGACAACTACGTGGGTGAAACCAGACAAGCAGGACACTCTGGAATGAACTCACATGGGAAAGTGATTAAAGATAAAAACACCTTGTCACCAGTGGGTGAACACTTTTCACAAAGCGATCACGCTGTGTGTCTGACTTAGGAAACCTGCACAACACTTTCAAAAGACGAACCTGGGAGCTTCCATTCAAAACTCTGCTCGACACCACAAAACATGGACAGAACAGAGACAGTGGCTTTATGGCTTATTACAACAATCTGTAATCCACTAATCCGCTGTTTGTCCTATGCCTGCAGAGGTGTTAATGGGCCACTCCACCTTGAATGGGCCCTTACAATATGTGTTAACTCCTGGTCCACCCTGCATTTTGCTGTGATGCTTGGGCTCCGGCTACATCAGAAATGAAAGCGCTGGTGTGAACAGCCCTATGTCAAGGGGAGCTGACAGGAGAGCAGAGTGTCTCCACCACAAGCACTGCAGCTGCATCACTTATAGTGTGGACTAGCTCTTAGGTTTCTGCTGCAGCCCACAAATCACACCAGGGACCAGGATGACCAGCTCTTTGTGCACCTATCTACAATGTGTAGGAAACAAAAGCTGGGTGATGCTAGGGGACGTCAATCGGAGTGACTTTTTTGCATGCTGGAGGTCTCATGCTGCCAACGCTAAAACATCCTTGGAATTTCTAAACATTATAGATGACAATTTCCTAATGAAGTGTTGTATCCAACATGGGGGAATTCCATCTTAGCACTCATCTTGACAGGTGAAGTAAAATTGATCACAGGTGAAGTAAAAAATATTAATGGTAGCTAGGAACAAGTGATCATGACTTGCTCACATTTATAATAAATAAATAAATGAATTAATGGAGATATCCCATCTCCTAGAACTGGAAGGGACCTTGAAAGGTCATCAAGTCCAGCTCCCTGCCTTCACTAGCAGGACCAAGTACTGATTTTGCCCCAGATCCCTAAGTGGCCCCCTCAAGGATTGAACTCATAACCCTGGGTTTAGCAGGCCAATGCTCAAACCACTAATGTGCAAACAGAATAAAGTACAGACTACTGATTGATACAGATATAGATAGATGGACTTTATTCTGTTTGCATGATAGATAGATGGAGTGGATGGGGACAGATAGATAGATAGATGTGGATGGGGATAGATAGATAGATAGACAGACTTGAGTGCTTTAAAATGGCCAATTTCACAAAGCTGAAAACAATTTTAATCCAGATCAACTGGGAGAAAGGATTTAATCAGAAAAATGTGACTGATATTTGGGAATGTTTTAAGAACACTTTACTAGATGCCCCAAAAGCTACCCCACCCCACCCCTCCATCATGCCAGGCCTTTATAAGTTCCCTCCCGAAGCAAACAGCCATCATGGAAATTTTAGCCTGAAATGTTGAACTTAAACATAATTATAAGCAACCAAAAATAGGCTCTAGGATGGGGTGGGCAAACTACGGCCCGCGGGCGGTTTTAAGCTGGCCCACGAGTTCCTGCTGGGGAGTGGGTTCTGGTGCTTGCCCTGCTCCGGTGCTCCAGCCAGGGCGCCGGGTTGGGGGGCTGCACTACATGACTCCCGGAAGCAGCCGCATGGCCCCACTCCGAGGGTTGGGGGCCGGAAAAGGGACATGCCACTGCTTCCAGGAGCCGTTTGAGGTAAGCACCGCTCGCAGCTAGGGTGACCAGACAGCAAGTGTGAAAAATCGGGACGGGGTGGGGGGTAATAGGAGCCTATATAAAAAAAAAGCCCCAAATATCAGGACTGTCCCTATAAAATCGGGACATCTGTTACTCTACTCGCAGCCTGCACCCCTGAACCTCTCCCCACTCCCCAACCCCCTGCCCCAGCCCTGATCCCCCTTCCGCCCTCCGAACCCCTCAGTCCCAGCCCAGAGCACCCTCCTACACCCCAAACCTCTCATCCCTAGCCCCACCCCAGATCCCGCACCCCCAACCAGAGCCCTCACCCCCTCCTGCACCCCAACCCCAATTTGTGAGCATTCGTGGCCCGCCAGACAATTTCTATTCCCCGATGTGGCCCTCAGGCTAAAAAGTTTGCCCACCCCTGCTCTAGGAAGTGTTGGGCCACTTTATAGGCCACAGGCTCAGTCTATAATACCTATCATGGATAGAGCTGTTAATGGGAAGGCCTCAAAGCACATTATAGAGCTGGGTAGATGTCGTTTTACAGATGGGGAAACTGAGGCACAGAGAGGGCTGTGACTTGCCAAGGATCACACAGGGAGTCAGTGGCAGAGCCAAAACTAGAACCCAGGAGTCCTGACTCGTAGTCCCTCCTGCTGAAGCCACTAGATACCACTGCTTCCCAGGCTATGACCCCTCCATGCTGCACTTGGCTGGGATTCCTAAGCAGTCCCCTGGTGCCAGTCTACGCAGTCTGGTTGTCACAGTTCTTTACTGCAGGTGTGTCATAGCGTCCTGCGGTGAGCCTGTGTTCAGGGGAGCATGACAACAGCTTCTGGGCCCGACTCAGCCACACAACATGATGGGGCCTGAGGATGCCACCGGGCAGAAAGAGAAGCAGCTGTTTATGCAGGGCCTAGATGAGCACAATTGGGCGATGCAATTGTACTCCCCTGGGACTCTGCTGCAGCAGTGAGCTAATGCAAAATCTGTGCGGGGCTAGTGTGGTTAGAGCAGGGGATGGAGAGCCAGATCTCCTGGGTTCTCTCTCAGGAACTCACTGTGTGACCTTGGCTGTCACTCCCTCTCTCTGCGGTTTAGCTACCCTGTCTGTAAAATGGGCATGATGCAGGCATTCAGCTGGCAGGTGGGCAGTGCCCAGGGGTACAAGGCCAATTGTTTTCTGGAAAGTCACTGTTACATTATGTTGTGCCCAGAGCCTTTTCCAGCTGATAAATAATTCCCCCTCTAACTGCCCTTGGGTATTTATCTCTCTGTGTGCTTTATAAAACCGAGCACCCAGGAATTTCACTTGGAAGCTTGGAGTGGGGTGGGGGAATTTTCTGCCATATGGGACAGGAAAGCTGGGATGGGGTCCACCGCCAGCAGCCATGAAATAAGGCTCGGCCGCTCGCGGCTCTCACCCGTTTCTTGTCCTGCAGCTCCAGCGTGCTGGATCCACATGCAGTGAACCTGCCGCCAATTGCTGGACTGACAACATCGCCACCACGCCCGGTGTCACTTCATTGCCATTCCCTCTGGATCCCTGCAAGCCCCAGCTCCCCTCCTCCCCGCAAATCAGGCACGCCCCCAGTGCCCGGTGTGGCCTACCTGGCTGCTCAGGGTCCCCTTCTCTGGCCCAGCCACACTTTGCTTTTATGGAGAGGCTGGGGGAAAGGAACTGCCACAATTACATCACTGGAAACATTTCTGCAGCTCTGCTCCCCCCACACCTGGCCAGGCTGTCCCCCTCACCCCCGGTGCTGTCCCTCCTCCGCCCACACCGGGGAACTACAGGCCAGTCAGCCGCACCTCAGTCCCTGGAAAAATCATGGAGCAGGTCCTCAAGGAATCAATTCTGAAGCACTTGGAGGAGAGGAAAGGGATCAGGAACAGTCAGCATGGATTCACCAAGGGCAAGTCATGCCTGACTAACCTATTTGCCTTCTATGAGGAGATAACTGGGTCTGTGGATGAAGGGAAAGCACTGGATGTGTTATTTCTTGACTTTAGCAAAGCTTTTTATATGGTCTCCCACAGTATTCTTGCCAGCAAGTTAAAGAAGTATGGGCTGGATGAATGGACTATAAGGTGGATAGAAAGCTGGCTAGATCGTCAGGCTCAGTGGGTAGTGATCAATGGCTGCATGTCTAGTTGGCAGCCGGTATCAAGCGGAGTGCCCCAAGGGTCGGTCCTGAGGCCGGTTTTGTTCAATATCTTCATTAATGATCTGGAGGATGGCATGGACTGCACTCTCAGCAAGTTTGCAGATGACACTAAACTGGGAGGAGTGATAGATACGCTGGAAGATAGGGATAGGATACAGAGGGACCTAGACAAATTAGAGGATTGGGACAAAAGAAATCTAATGAAGTTCAGCAAGGACAAGTGCAGAGTCCTGCATTTAGGACGGAAGAATCCCATGCACTGCTACAGGCTAGGGACCCAGTGGTGAGGCAGCAGTTCTGCAGAAAAGGACCTAGGGGTTACTGTGGACGAGAAGCTGGATATGAGTCGACAGTGTGCCCTTGTTGCCAAGAAGGCTAACGGCATTTTGGGCTGTATAAGTAGGGGCATTGCCAGCAGATCGAGGGACGTGATCATTCCCCTCTATTCGACATTGGTGAGGCCTCATCTGGAGTACTGTGTCCAGTTTTGGGCCCCACACTACAAGAAGGATGTGGAAAAATTGGAAAGAGTCCAGAGGAGGGCAACAAAAATGGTTAGGGGGCTGGAACACATGATTTATGAGGAGAGGCTGAGGGAACTGGTTTTTAAGGCCCAGCTTGACGAAGCCCTGGCGGGGATAATTTAGTTGGGAATTGGTCCTGCTTTGAGCAGGAGGTTGGACTAGATGACCTCCTGAAGTCTCTTCCAACCCTGATATTCTATGATTCTATAAGGGGCAGCAGAGAAAAGACAGCGTCAAATCCCTGTAAGAATTAGGGCCTAGCTGACCCAGTTCTGCCCCCAGTCGTCGTCGTTGTCCCCCGCACACACCCCTTGCTACTCAGCTAGGGTCAGTGGAGTTACCCAAGGAAGACTCCAGCAAGGAGCCAGCCTGGCCTCGTGGTTGGAGGGGTGGCCTGGGAACGAGCTCCCGGCAGGAAGGGTGCTCTGCCCCAAAGCTGGAATTCCTGTTCCCAGGAAATCCCACAATTCTGAAAACAAGTGAATTCCGTTTTGGGTCAAAATGTCCCGTTGAAGGAAAGTCCCAAAAAATCATTAAGAAACAAAATGTTTCGTTTTTAAATGTTTGAAACAAAATTGAGCCTGGTGGTCCCGGCTCAGCCCTGGCTCCCAGTTCCCCATCACTCACTAAGGCTGATGGGGAGCCTCTGAGCTTGGGAGCTGGGGTTTCCAGGGCTCCCTGCTGCTGAGCCAGGAGCCAGGCCCCAGTTCGAGCCAGGGCTTCCAGGCACCCAGTTCCATGGCAGGGAGCCCGAAAGCCATGGGGCCACAGCCCTGGGGCGTGCCACATGGTGAGGCTGGCAAGAAGGCAGTTCTTGCCCACTGCCCAGCTCTGCTATTCAGGGATAAGTCAGAGGTCCTGGGTTCCATTCCTGGCTCTGCCACATACTCTCCCTGTGGCCTTGGGCAAATCCTTGCCAGCTTCTTTGTGCCTCAGTTTCCCTGTGAGCACCTTTGGGGTGATGGTACTTCCCCCACCTCTGTAAGGGGCTTGAAGGCTGATGGCAGAAGAGTGTGACATTGGCGAGTGCATTAATCACTCTTTACACAGACCTTCCTGGCGGGACGAGGCCAAGGTTAGCTAGCTCACGGCTCTCTGCCAGCAGCCCTGGCTGCCTAGACAGCACCAGCTTCGCTCCTGCCCTGCCCTGCCGTCAGCCTCACCACGCTCTGAGGGTGTCTTTATAGTCCTGTTCAGGATCTCCCACCTTGGGAGCGGGAGGGGGAATTGCTCCCTGGCTCATTCCCTCCGCAGGCAGGATCCTTTCCAAAGCAGGCAGGGCCTGTCCAGGGGAATGTTGGGGAAGGGATTCCCGGCCAGCTGTTCCTGGCTCTTCCCAGGGGCTCCTGGGTGGCGGCCCCTCTTCCCCCTCTCTGAGTGGGGCCTATTAAGCCATCTCCTCCCTGCTGTGGTTCCTTTGTTGCTCTTTAGTTTAGAGGAAGCCCCCAAGCTGGGAAGGAGAGGGCCAGCCTGCTCCTTGGGCACCACGTTAACTGAGACCTGCCGAAGAATTTCCCCAGGAAAGTTTGGTCTTGCCCTGAAATTGAATCTCCTCAGCACTCCACCAGCGCCTGCCCCAGACCAACCCGCCCCAGAGCTGTTCCGCCCCACCAGCATCTGCCCCAGGCCAGCCCACAGCCCCAGTTCACCTGCCCCAGAGCTGTTCCGCACCACCAGCGCCTGCCCCAGGCCAGCCCCAGTTCACCCGCCCCAGAGCTGTTCCGCCCCACCAGCATCTGCCCCAGGCCAGCCCACAGCCCCAGTTCACCTGCCCCAGAGCTGTTCCGCACCACCAGCGCCTGCCCCAGGCCAGCCCCAGTTCACCCGCCCCAGAGCTGTTCCGCCCCACCAGCATCTGCCCCAGGCCAGCCCCCAGCCCCAGTTCATCTGCCCCAGAGCTGTTCCGCACCACAGCATCTGCCCCAGGCCAGCCCCCAGCCCCAGGTTCACCTGCCCCAGGGCTGTTCCGCCCCACCAGGGCCTGCCCCAGGCCAGCCCCAGTTCACCTGCCCCAGGGCTGTTCCGCCCCACCAGGGCCTGCCCCACGCCCGCCCCCAGCCCCAGTTCCCCTGCCCCAGGGCTGTTCCGCCCCACCAGGGCCTGCCCCAGGCCAGCCCCAGGTTCACCCGCCCCAGGGCTGTTCCGCCCCACCAGCGCCTGTCCCAGGCCAGCCCCCAGGCCAGCCCCCAGCCCCAGTTCACCTGCCCCAGGGCTGTTCCGCCCCACCAGCGCCTGCCCCAGGCCAGCCCCAGGTTCACCCGCCCCAGGGCTGTTCCGCACCACCAGCGCCTGCCCCAGACCAGCCTCCAGCCCCCAGCCCCAGTTCACCCTCCCCAGAGCTGTTCCGCACCACCAGCCCCTGCCCCAGGCCAGCCCCCCAGCCCCAGGTTCACCTGCCCCAGGGCTGTTCCGCCCCACCAGCGCCTGCCCCAGGCCAGCCCCAGGTTCACCCGCCCCAGGGCTGTTCCGGTTTGATTGGCTTTAGCAGCATTAGCCCAGGGCACAAAGCAGAGTCACATGCCCACACTTGGGTTGTTAAAGGTTTTGGCTCTTTAAGGCTCAGCTGAGCAAATTTGATCTCAGCAGGGAGGCTGCAGAGCTGACTAACTCCTTTAATTAGGCTCCCCAGCCCCCCCATTTCCCGGCATCCCAGCCTGAGCCCCACATCCGCTTCCCCTGCTCTCTCCAGGGCCGGCCGTGGGGGAGAGAATTCCATGGCCCAGCCGGACAAGCGCAGCTGCCTGCCCACAGCAAAGGGACAGATTGTCATTTGCTCTGTCCGGCAGCCCCCACTGGGTCATGTGAGGCCCCTCAGCTGTTCTGCTGAGCCAGGCCGGCAACTGGGGCAGGGGGTGAGACGGTGACTCTCATTAACCAATTGCACGGGGCTGACTCTCGCCGTGACCCAGCCACGGGGCTGCGGTTACCAGGAGATGTGGGCAGACGAGCCGAACCCGAGGTCCAAATGCTCCCAAGGCTTGGGGGAGGGGAGGAGGAGTAGATCCAGAGCTGAACTTCCAAACTGGGCTCCTGTCCACACTTAGCATGGACGGGTGTATGGGGGGGGGGTCTAGGGCCTCCCTCTGTTCGGTACACAGGGGGCCAAATTCCCCAGGGCTCAGCGCCTGCAGTCAGGGCCGGGTTCCCCAGGGCTCAGCGCCTGCGATTGCAACCAGGTTCCCCAGGGCCCAGCGCCCGTGATCGGGGCCAGGTTCCCCAGGGCTCAGCACCTGCAGTCAGGGCCAGGTTCCCCAGGGCTCAGCGCCCGCGATCACAATCAGGTTCCCAGGGCTCAGCGCCCGTGATCAGGGCCGGGTTCCCCAGGGCTCAGGGCCTACAGTCAGGGCCGGGTTCCCCAGGACTCAGCACCCGCAATCGCAATCAGGTTCCCCAGGGCCCAGCGCCCGTGATCAGGACCGAGTTCCCCAGGGCTCAGCACCCGCAGTCAGGCCAGGGTTCCCCAGGTCTCAGCGCCTTCAGTCAGGGCCGGGTTCCCCAGGGCTCAGTGCCCGTGATTGCAACCAGGTTCCCCAGGGCCCAGCACCCGTGATAGGGGCCAGGTTCCCCAGGGCTCAGCGCCCATGATCGGGGCAGGGTTCCCCAGGGCTCAGTGCCTGCAGTCAGGGCCGGGTTCCCCAGGGCTCAGCGCCCGCGATCGGGGCTGGATTCCCCAGGGCTCAGCGACCATTTAGGCACTGATATAAAGGCTGGTTTTGCAAACAGAGCTCAGCTGCCAGCCTGCACCTGGCTGGGCTGAGATCTTTGGCAAAATCTGGCTTCTTATTTCCGTACCGAAATGGGAACTGAGCTGTTTGGAAAATTCTCCCCTCGGTGATCATGATGGGGGTGGGGGAGGAGTTTAGTCTTTCCGGAGGAGAGCTACCAGCACAAGGCACTGAGCATCCTTCCGCTTCCAGCCATGGTGGGACCTTCCCAGGTCTCCCTGGTCCCTGCTAGTAAAGGGGTCACCCCCCATCACCTCCAAACTCCTTGCTGACCTGCCTGTCACACTGCTGTCCTCCATGTTCCCCTTCTCTGGGGCCCTGGGTGAGCTGGGTTTGCCTCGCCCAAATCGAGCCCCCAAGATCCTATTTTCCAGGCAGGGGAGTGAACCCTTCACTGAAGGTTCGTAAGGCGAAGCTCTCTGCAGACGCCAATCAAGTGTCATGAGGTCCTGCCTCGCATGTTGCCAGTGGAGAAGCCGCGGGACACGGCCAGAGCTGGGTTTTGTCACTCTGGTGCAGGGCAGGGCAGATAGCAGGGGCTCAGCACAGCCTGGCTGCTGTGTCAGCCCAACGCAGCTCCAGCAGCACCAGGCTCAGCTGGCCTGGACGACCTGGCAGAGTCCCATCCAGCCTGTGCGGGGGGCGTCTAGTCCCGCCTCTCGAGGTGTCTGGCAGATGAAGCCAAGGGAGCTGCTCTACACGCACCTTTGGGGCACTTTGGTGAGGGCTGGAGTCCCCCATGTCCTGGGGTCCTTAGCCGCGCCCTCCCCTTTCTGCAGCTTGCGCAGCGGTGCCCAGCTCTGCGCAATGCAAGCTCCACTTTTCACAGGATTGTTTCTGCCCTCCCCCGTCCCACGTAGTTTGTAAGAACTCTGGGCTCAAGTGGGTGAAAGGGGCCAGACTGGCTGAAACTAGAAACTTTTCTCTGACCCCCACCGAAGGTTGGAGTTTTGAACTGAATGGAGCCCAGATCTTACCCACACCTGGGCTTTGGGGTCTCCTGCCCCTCTCTACGCTATAGGCTTGGTGTGGAAATCCATTGCATTTGGGGTTATTATGCTTTGGTTAAACAATAGGAGCTGGGTTCCTCCTTTGGCAGCTATACTGAGATTGTCAGCTCCTGGGGGTGGGGACTTTACTCTGTGTCTGTACAGCGCCTAGCGCAATCACCGAGGCTCCAGGCATTACTGCTATTCAAATGAATGAATTAATAATAATAATATTTGAAAGTAGAACTGGACCCATGTTCTTTGCTAGTCACCAGACAGCAACTTTCAGCAGCGATCCCCACTGCAATTTACAAGCAACAGCTACAAGAAACATGTCATTCCTCAGTGGAAACTGCCCCTGCCCCCATCTTTTGCCTGTCCCCATAACCCGGCACAGCAGAGCTTGCCAGCAGTTTAAGGCCAGGGGAAGTCCAAAGGCAGTTCATTGCCCAGACCCCTTGGAAATGCAATGGACGTTGGACACCTGACTCCTTTCGGTTCCTTTGGAAACACGGGGGTGCGGGTGTTTCTGGACAGCTGGTGATTGTGGGGGCCCAACTTGAGGCTCTGTAAAGGGGCCTCATTTATGGAGGCCGTGTGCTCAGCACCTCTGAAAATCAGGATTCAAGCACATCAGGAATCTTCAATCCAGCTGCCGTGGCTGGCGAAGGGGATTTGAGGGAGGCAATGTGTATACGGCTGGGAATTTTGACATCCCTCTTCCCCCTTCCCTCAAACGATGTAGGCAGCTCGTCCCCCTTCCGCTGGGTGTTTGCGTTAAAATAAGGTGCAAGGCGGCCCAGGATTTGTTGGAAGAACAGCTTCTTGGGGGGAGTTTAACACTAGGGTGACCAGACAGCAAGTGTGAAAAATCGGGACAGGGGTGGGGGGGTGATAGGAGCCTATATAAGAAAAAGACCCAAAATCGGGACTGTCCCTATAAAATCGGGACATCTGGTCACCCTAGTTTAACACCCCCCTGAATCTGCTCTGGGAGCTGTTGTTTGTCTGACTGGGGAGCAGCCCTTGTGGGGCAAGAGTATGGAGTTCCCCAGCCACACCCCCGGGCCGGCATGGGACTGGGTGGGCGTTTCAGGCTTTCTCTGATCATAACTGAGTGAGGGCTGCAGCATATGGCCGGCCTGCAAGAGAAAGGGGCTCCCAGATCCCTCCCACCAGCCGGCCGGGCTCCTGCACAGTGTCCTGCAGAAACATGAGCAGCATTGAAATGCAGCTGGGGGCCGGGGCCATGGGAGGAAACAGAGCCCCCGCCCCTCCCCCGCAGGAAGCAGGCCCTTGACAGCAATATGGTCACAGGGCTCTCCAATGGAAAGGGTTTAAGCCCCTTGCACCATAATCCAGGAACATGGGGGAGGGGACACTCGCTCCTAGCCCCTCGCATCATACTCGAGTAACACGGGGAGGGGACACTCGCTCCTAGCCCCTCGCAGCATACTCGAGTAACATGGGGGAGCGTATACTCACTCCTAGCCCCTTGCGTCATACTCGAGTAACACGGGGAGGGGATACTCGCTCCTAGCCCCTTGCATCATACTCGAATAACACGGGGGAGCGTATACTCACTCCTAGCCCTTTGTGTCATACTTGAGTAACACGGGGAGGGGACACTTGCTCCTAGCCCCTCGCAGCATACTCAAGTAACACGGGGAGGGGATACTCGCTCCTAGCCCCTTGCGCCAAACTCAAGTAACACAGAGGAGCGGATAATCGCTCCTAGCCCCTTGTGCCATACTCAAGTAACACGGGGGAGCGCATACTCGCTCCTAGCCCCTCGCAGCATACTCAAGTAACACGGAGGAGCAGATACTCGCTCCTAGCCCCTTGCGCCATACTCGAGTAACACGGGGGAGCGGATACTCCCTCCTAGCCCCTCGCGCCATACTCAAGTAACACAGGGGAGCAGATACTCGCTCCTAGCCCCTCGCAGCATACTCGAGTAACACGGGGGAGCGGATACTCGCTCCTAGCCCCTCGCAGCATACTCGAGTAACACGGGGGAGCGGATACTCGCTCCTAGCTTCTTGCGCCATACTCGAGTAACATGGGGGAGCAGATACTCGCTCCTAGCCCCTCGCAGCATACTCGAGTAACACGGGGAGGGGATACTCGCTCCTAGCCCCTTGCGCCATACTCGAGTAATACAGGGGAGCAGATACTCCCTCCCAGCCCCTTGCGTGATACTCGAGTAACACGGGGGGAGCGGATACTCCCTCCTAGCCCCTCGCGCCATAGTCGAGTAATATAGGGAGGGGATACTTGCTCCTAGCCCCTCGCAGCATACTCGAGTAACATGGGGAGGGGATACTCGCTCCTAGCCCCTTGCATCATACTCAAGTAACACGGGGGAGCGTATACTCACTCCTAGCCCCTTGTGTCATACTTGAGTAACACGGGGAGGGGACACTCGCTCCTAGCCCCTCGCATCATACTCGAGTAACACTGGGAGGGGACACTCGCTCCTAGCCCCTCGCAGCATACTCGAGTAACATAGGGGAGCGGATACTCCCTCCTAGCCCCTTGCGCCATACTCGAGTAACACAGGGAGGGGATACTTGCTCCTAGCCCCTCACAGCATACTCAAGTAACACGGGAAGGGGATACTCGCTCCTAGCCCCTTGCATCATACTCGAGTAACATGGGGGAGCGGATACTCGCTCCTAGCCCCTCGCGCCATACTCAAGTAACACAGTGGAGCAGATACTCGCTCCTAGCCCCTCGCAGCATACTCGAGTAACACAGGGGAGTGGATACTCGCTTCTAGCCCCTCGCAGCATACTCGAGTAACACGTGGAGGGGATCCTTTCTGCAGTGGCTCTCTTGCCCCACAGGTGAGGCGAGGTGGTGAGGGCTAGCATGTCATTGCAGCTCCCGTGCGTGCGGACTCTCCACTCTCCTCCAGGTAGGGTGACCAGAAGTCCCGATTTTATAGGGACAGTCCCGATATTTGGGGCTTTGTCTTATATAGAGTCCTATTACCCCCCCCCACCCTTTGTCCCGATTTTTCACACTTGCTGTCTGGTCACCCTACCCGCAGGTCTGACGGGGACGCAAGGGGACAAAGCCCCTCTGGAGCGGAGCAGGCCAGCGGGGGTGGGGGGGGGTGGGCAGTGCGGAGGGGCTGCAACGCACGGCTCCAGCCATAAATCAGAGTTTGTCTCGAAGGATCGAGTTCCCCGTGTCTTTGATTTCTGGAGCCCCCCCGCCCCTCCCCCTTCCCCAGAGCAGCACGATGGTTTCAATTACTCTCTGAAAAGCAGTGGGGCCTCTTTTCAAGCCAGCCGGGTTTCTCTGACTCACAACAAAAGCTTAAGTTACAGGAAAGAGAGAGAAAGGGAGGCAGGGAGGGAGAGAGAGAGAGAGAAGTTAGGAGAGAAAGAACCAGACGAGAGGGAAAGGAAGGGACCCCCCCCCCCCCCAAAAAAAAAAAAAAGGCCAGAAAGTAAAGACTGTGCTGAAGCAAACAACTGACCGGGTGCTGGAATGAGCTGGGGCTGCAGCTCTAAACCCAGGCACCCAGAGGGGGAGAGGGGCAGGCCGGGTCCCTTTGGCTGCATTCTGCTCTGACGGCCAAGATGCAAAACTACCAGGCAAGAGCGAACTCCAGGACTCGGAAAGGCCCCAGCTGGCAGCATGGTCCCCCCCTCCTGGGCAATCCCATCCAGGGGCAGCACCTCCCGGCGCAGCAGTGCCCAGTTAGTTGTTGCATAGATTAGGGCCATGGGCCCCTCTGCTGATGCCCAGAAGCGCCCCCCATTTCTCTGCCCATCACCCCCCAGCCTCACTGGCATGACTGGGGCAGGGTGCCCTCCTGGTTCCCCTCAGCCCCGAGTGCCGGTACAGACCCAAAGCCAGCTTGGCCCAGCCCTGGCCTCGAAGGCCCTGCTTCGGGATGTGCTTCGGGGGCAGGAGGCAGCATACCAGCCCCTGGGTTAGTCGAACTAGTACCAGCACCCCCAGGCTAGGGGAGGAGCAAACCAGAGCCCAGCCAGGGCTGTGCTGGCACAGAGCTCACTGGTCAGGTTTTCCTGCTCCCGTCCAAGCTACGGGGCCCCTTGCCACTGACGCCGATTGGGGCTGGTCCTGCCCTGATGTCCAACGGCTGATAATTCCTCTGAGCCAGCTCCAGTGCCAGCTTTGATCTATCCAGTGAATGCTGTACCTGCGCACAGTGCTGGCCTGCCCCCTGCTCTAGCCACGGCACAGGTACAGCCGGGGCGGCCGCAGCACTTACACTGGAAGCTCTTTGGGGCAGGGACCATCTGTGGTCTGTGTTTGTACAGCACCGAGCACAGTGGGGCCCTGGTCTGGGGCCCCCAGGCACTACCTTAGTACACCTAATAGATAATGTACAGCACCGAGCACTATAACTAATAACAGCTGTGCCAGTGTCCCCATGCTGCCCTGCCCAGGCAACCACCTCTGTGACCAGGCCAGGCTCCGTGACCAATCCCGCTAAAACTGCCTGCCAGGAATTCTAGTCACAGTGGAGAGGGTGAGTCAGCTGGGACTGGCCCACAAGCCCTGGGCCTTTTCAGCTTTGGATTCCTTGGCTTGTGGTCAGAGGGGGAGCCGTGTTAGTATGTATCCACAAAAACAACAAGGAGTCCGATGGTACCTTAAAGACTAACAGATTTATTTGGGCACAAGCTTTTGTGGGTAAAAAACCCACTTCTTCAGATGCATGGCTGCCTGAGGGGTTGTATCTTAGGGCTTGGCTGTAGACAATGGATGGTATGATGTGTCCTGGATGGAAGCTGGAGGCATGTAGGTAAGTATAGCGGTCAGTAGGTTTCTGGTATAGGGTGGTGTTTGTGACCATCACTTATTTGCACTGTAGTGTCCAGGAAGTGGATCTCTTGTGAGACTGGACCAGGCTGAGGTTGATGGTGGGGTGGAAATTGTTGAAATCCAGGTGGAATTCTTTAAGGGCCCCCTTCCTGTGGGCCCATATGATGAAGATGTCATCAATGTAGCGCAAGTAGAGGAGGGGCACTAGGGGACGAGAGCTGAGGAAGCATTGTTCTAAGTCAGCCATAAAAATGTTGGCATATTGTGGGGCCATGCGGGTACCCATAGCAGTGCCGCTGACTTGAAGGTATAAGTTGTCCCCAAATCTGAAATGGTTGTTGGTGAGGACAAAGTCACAAAGCTCAGCCACCAGGCGTGCTGTGGCCTCATCAGGGATATTGTTCCTGACAGCTTGTAGTCCATCCTCGTGTGGAATATTGGTGTAAAAATCTTCTACATCCATCGTGGCCAGGATGGTGTTTTCAGGAAGATCACCAATGCATTGTAGTTTCATCAGGAAGTCGGTGATGTCTCGAAGATAGCTGGGAGTGCTGGTAGTGTAGGGTCTGAGGAGAGAGTCCACATAGCCAGATAATCCTGCTGTAAGAGTGCCAATGCCTGAGATGATGGGGTGACCAGGATTTCCAGGTTTATGGATCTTGGGCAGCAGATAGAATACCCCTGGTCAGGACTCTGGGGGTGTATCCGTGTAGATTTGTTCCCATGCTGTAGCAGAGAGTTTCTTGAGCTGATGGTGTAGTTTCTTTTGGTACTCCTCAGTGGGGTCAGAGGATAATGGCCTGTAGAATTTGGTCTTGGAGAGTTGCCTGGCAGCCTTCTGTTCATAATCCGACCTGTTCATTATGACTACAGCACCTCCTTTGTCAGCCCCTTTGATGATAATGTCAGAGTTGTTTCTGAGGCTGTGGATGGCGTTGCATTCTGTACGGCTCAGGTTATGGGGCAAGTGATGCTGTTTGTTCACAATTTCAGCCTGTGCACGTCAGCGGACGCACTCTATGTAGAAGTCCAGTCTGTCATTTCAACCATCAGGAGGAGTCCATCCAGAATTCTTCTTCTGTAGTGTTGGTAGGAGAGTTCCTGTGGGTTCCTGCACTGGTCAGTGGTGTGTTGAAAATATTCCTTGAGTCGGAGATGGTGAAAGTAGCTTCTAGATCACCGCAGAACTGTATCATGTTCGTGGGGATGGTGGGGCAGAGAGTCCCCAAGATAGGACAAACTCTTCTGCTGGGCTAAGTGTGTGGTTGGATAGGTTAAGAATACTGTTGGGGGGAGGGGGCGTAAGGGTACCGCTGTTGTAGCCCCTTGTGGCATGCAGGAGAAGTGAAGTGTGCATTGTAAATGGCTTGTCTCATTTTTGTAAAGTCCAGCCACGTGGACGTTTGTGTGGAAGGCTGGTTTTGTATGAGAGTCTCCAGTTCTGAGAGCTCAGTCTTGATCTTCTCCTGTCTGCTGTACAGGATGCTGATCAAGTGGTTCCTCCATTTCTTTGCGAGTGTGTGGCACAGTCTCTCCCCATAGTCAGTGTAGTTATATCGATTGCAATGGATTTTTTGCCTTCAGTCCATCTGGCATGATGTCGGTCTGTTTGCACTTGGAGAGGAAGATGATGTCTGTCTGTATCTGTGCGAGATTTTTCATGATTTTGATGGATTTCCACTTCATACGGCTAAATGCAGTGCCTTGCATGGTGCCAAGTATCAGGGGGTAGCCGTGTTAGTCTGTATCCACAAAAACAATGAGGAGTCCAGTGGCACCTTCAAGACTAACAGATTTATTTGGGCATAAGCTTTCGTGGTAGCCTTTAAGGAGCCACATGACTCCTCATTGGCTTGTGGTGCTTTGTCCCATTGCCGTTCAGTGGGATTGTGGTCCCTAAGTTACCCACTGAAAAAAATAAAAGCCCTCAAATTGGATCCATCCGAGAGTCTCTCAGCAGTGAGTTCTTGGTGTGTGAGTAGCACCGAGTGTTCTGGGCAAAACTCATTGGGCCAGGGGTTGTCATGTGCCGCACTCAGCACAGCAGGGGCCAGAGCTGATGCTGGGTTCTGCTGCGGTATAAATGTCCCCTAGCGGCAGTGGTAAGAGCTCTCTGGTAGCACTAGTGGAGCTGATCTGGGATTAGAGCTGGAGCAGGGGATTTTCAGAAAGGTTCCTTGCAAGGCAGCCTGAGGCAATCCACTGCCACGTGCCAGGGCGTCAGCAGATCACCATAACGATCTGGAAGAAATTCCCCTTCCATGTAGATGTGACATAACAGCAGGGATGTTACCGTGGAGGTGCCCGTTCATCTGAGACACCCAACACTCACTGGGCACTGCCACAGGTAGGATCTGACCTGGTGGCGTGACAGCCCGATTGAGCATAGCACATCCTACGGTGCTAACTAGCGCCCCCAGCCTGCAAAGGTTAAGCACAGCTCTCTGAAGTCTTGGCATCTCTGGGTCCCAAGACACTACCGATGAGACGTGTGCATGGGATGTGTGCACGCTCTGGGGACACGGTAACACCCACCTAAGCCACTCTGGTATGGAGCAGAGGCTGTGTTTGCATTCGGGAACAGATCCCTTGCACCGTTTGTATGGCCAAGGTGTGCTGGGCTGAGGGCCCTGGGGAGGAAAGTCCTCTCAGCCGGAGAGTGCAGCAGCAGGGCAAAGCTTCCCCCTGCTTCCCTGCCCAGGAAAGGAATGGCTGGGACCCATGCTCCAGCTGCGTTGTGTCTAGTCATGCCACGTGAGGGTGTGAGACATGGGGGAAGAGCACAGGAGGCAGATGTTCTATTTTGATCCATCAACATGTTTGTTATGAGCTGGCATGGTCTAGTCCAGGGGTTCTCAACCTGACGGTCATAAACACCCTGCCCATCCCAGATTGCTGGAGAGTGGAGGCCTGGCTACATGGGAGGAGGGGACCAGTTGGAATGCAGGCCAGTATGGTAAAGGTGGGAACCTCTGGTCTAACAGTCTGAATATAGGCCTGGAATCCACGAAATTCAGGGTTCTACTCATGCCTTTGTCTTTTACTAGCTGGAAATAGAACTGCTCACCTGTGTGTCATAGACTCTATATTGTTAATAGAGATTCACCTTTAGCTCAAGTGCCTGGGGACTGGGCTCTTGGAGCAGGAGGATCTGAGATCTGCCCTCACTGCTGCTGTGAAATTCTGGGATGCCACAGGACCTACCACAGAGGGGCTTACGGGCTACTTGCTGGAGGATTATGTAAGGGCTGTGACATGGCTCTGAGATCCTTGGATAAAAGGGAGCAATTAAAAACTGAAGGGCACTTGTCAAAAGCTCGCCCATAGCCTGGCAGACAATGAAGCAGGATGGGCTGGTGAGAGACTTAGGATGTCTAGCTTCAGGTCCCAGCTCTGACCAGCCTCCTGTGGGCCCTTGGGTACATCCGATGGGCCGGATTGTCAAAGAAGCTCAGCACGCCCGCCTGGAGCCAGAAGAGCTCAGCTCCCAGAGAGGCATCTGCACAAGGGCCAGTTGTGCCAAAGAGCTGACGGCCCGGCTGGCGCTGGCTCTCTCTGCCCGCAGACCCCCTCTCAGGCATAGGGAGGATGACACATCCTTTGTCTCATTGCCTCGGGGTGGGGTGGAGAATGTCTCTTACTCCATGTGCAGCGCCTGGCGCAGCAGGGCTATTGTCAACCAAACTAATGACCAGGTCTTGAGAGACCGGGCCTTTGGCTGGGTGAGTCTCACTCCGAGGTCTGAGTGGCAGAAGATCCTGGTCCAGCGTTGGCTGTGGATCAGAGCAGACAAGAGGGAAAGGAAAGAGCAGGCGTGAAGGGCCAGGGCTGTGTGGCCAAAGCACAGAAAACGGGGAGAGACTTGGAGAGGGGAAGAGGCAAAAACCGGCTGAGAAAATGAAAAGTCCATGTCCTGCCCCTGCGGGTGGGGAAAGGGGAGTTTTGGAACAAGACTGGGGGAGGATGGGAAAGGGACAGGGCAGTGGAGATGCTGATGGGACGCATGAAGAGGCCAGAGACAAGGCCAAAGTGCTCCAGAGGAATGGTCAGTCATTGGGGAGGCGCGGGGGGCCTGCGAGGCGTCTTTCTGCTGTTACATACCCCAGAGCCCCATCAGGGGAAGGCAAATGAACCCAGCCGCTAACATGCCCTGACACCTGCGTCTAGCACCAGAGACTCGTTACAGGGAGCACTGGTTGGAAACCTGGGTGCCTTCCTCCAGGCCTGCAGCACTTCTGAGGGGTCCTGCTGCCCAGCCCCCCAGCAGGCTGAAACTTCCCTCCAAAGCGAGTCATGAGAAGAGCTTTCTCCACATACGTCACCCTGGGAATAACAACCCAGCAACCCGCACCCAGCTCCTGACATCCTGAGTGTGCTGGAAAAGTCAGCTCTGCTCAAGGGCCACGGCTCGGCTAAATCAATCCAAACCCCAGAGGCCGGGGAGGGGGGGGGGTAGGGCACCCCTGCAGGGACTCCCAGGGGTCCCACCCAGGTGGGGAGCAGGCAGGACGGGGTCACTGTAGGACTGCTGGCCCCAGGCACTGTTCACCCGTCAGAGAAAAGGGCTGGTGGGACTCCTTGCTACTGGGCACAGCTTCACCTGGGCCAGAGGGCTTTGGCCCAGGTCAGGTGACAGCTAAACCAGAGCAAGAAACCAGTTTGCAAACAGGGCGGGGGGGGAGAGGAGGACTTTCTCCAGCCCCTTTGCAGCTCGGTTGTTAGCTCCAAGTCCAGGGCCAGGCAGCCTTTCTAGGCCCATGCCCCTCAGCACCCGAGGTGAGGGACAAGATGACCCACCAGATGGAAAACAATCCGGACTGCTCGGCAGAATCGGGCGCTGGTACCCCGGCACCTTTCTAAGACCCGCTCCCCCCAGGGGCTCGATCTGCACCTTTGGTCGGAATCCTGCAAGCACCAGACTCCGGATTGATTTTGGTTTTGCAGCAACCCCCCCCTCCCCCGAGGTTTTGCCCCAGCTGCGAGCAGGCCCTAGCAGCCGGACATTTCACAGCCCCCAGCTCCTGCGAAAGAGAGACGTGATTAACTTTCGTTTAAGACCCACTTGTGAATGTGCCTAAACTTTGCTTTGCATAATTCAGAGTTACTCTGGGAGCAGCAGGCCCTCTGCTTTACCACCGCATCCCAGCCCCAGGAACCTCCCCTCTTTGCTTACACCAGCGTGGTAAAGAATTTTCTCACTTTGAGGTGCCACCGAAAAAAGGGGCCATAATGGAGTTCTTTGTTAGTGAAAGGGACAATTATATGCCAGTGAACAACCTAGCCATTAAAGAGAGTCTTAAAGAGACAGGGTCGCATTTCACAGAGGGCTTTTTTGGGGGGGTGGGAATCGAGTATAAACACTTTCAAATGTACCTATTTTAAAAGAAATAACGATCTAGGACATGTAGGTGCAAAGAGACACGTGTACAACGCCCTCCCTCCATCCCCAGCTGTTAGATTAGCTATGCAGGGCCCTGAGAGAACCATGCAGACCCAGGGCCCAGAACCTGCACCGTGACCCTGTTCGCTGCCCATCCCCTGTGCTGCACAGTCCAGGATCGGGCCTTGCCTGAGCGCACAGACACTGGTTCTGGCTCGTGCTTAACTTTCCGCCTGGATCCCCCCGTGCAGCAAGTTAAGCACGTGCCCAGTCTCTGCAGAATCAGGGGAGCAGTAAAAATCCGACTGGTCACAGCAGCGTCTCATCCCTACAGAGTTTAAGACACGATCTAGAAATCTCCCTCGCGCGTTTTAAACCTGGATGCTTACAAGTTTTGGCTGGACGATGTCAAGACTTTTCAAATGGGAGATTTTCCGTACAACGTTGCTATTTGAAAAGGGTCGCGCAGGAAAGGGGTCTGTGGGAGGGTTTGTAGAACCAGGGAAAACAGCAAACCCCCCCCCCACCCCAGGGAGGGGGGTGAAGTGACTTTGCACCCGGCCGGGCTGAGCTCTGGCTGCAGCGAGACATTTGAGCCAGTCGGGACGACGGAAAAGCAGCGCCGGAGAAAACACCCGAACTTCTGATGAAATTGCCGGGCGCTCTCCGGCCCCCGGAGCTGGCAGCGCTGGGTGTGTTGTCCTTAGGGAAGTTGTGTGTGCGGGTGCGGGTGCGCGCATCTCACCGAGCCCGCTGGGGGGGAGGGGCGCTTCCGGCCCAGACGATCAATGTATCTGCAAAATACTAATGGGGACGCTGATTAATAAGCAATTGCCCCTTTAAAGCGGCCAAGGCGAGGGGCGGTCCCCTGGCAGCTGCTCTCGGAGCTCATTATGCGGCGGTTGACCAATCCTGCCCTCGGGGCTGGTCCCTGCGTTTGAATCTGATTGGCCGCGAGGAAATTTTGGGAAGGGGCTTAGGGCCCGGGCCAGGCCGTTTCAAGGCTCCCTGGGGGCGGAGAGGGAGGAGGGGGCTGGACTGGAGTCTGCGCGCTCCAGGGCTGGGGGCCCCCTTGAAACCGGCTAATTGGGGCTGAAGGGGGCTGGAGCCGCACAAAGGAGGGAGCTCCGGGACTTGGCCGGTCTGGCTGCGGGCAGGGCGCCCGGCGGCTGTCCCGGGACTCGGCTGCAGACTCCAGCGCGAACTTTGCCGGGCCAGGCGGGGCGGCTGCTCCGCGCGGCGCTCGCTCGCTCGGCCCGCCCGAGGCGCGTTAGCTCGGGAAAGGCGGCGGCGGCACCGGCACCATGCGCCCGTCCAGCGTCCTGCACCGCTTGGCCTCGCTACTGCTGTGGTTGAACGTGCTGGGCCGGGGCCGGGGCCAGTTCCATGGGGAGAAGGGCATCTCCATCCCGGACCACGGCTTCTGCCAGCCCATCTCCATCCCGCTCTGCACCGACATCGCCTACAACCAGACCATCATGCCCAACCTGCTGGGCCACACCAACCAGGAGGACGCGGGGCTGGAGGTGCACCAGTTCTACCCGCTGGTCAAGGTGCAGTGCTCGCCCGAGCTCAAGTTCTTCCTGTGCTCCATGTACGCGCCGGTGTGCACGGTGCTGGAGCAGGCCATCCCGCCCTGCCGCTCCATCTGCGAGCGGGCGCGCCAGGGCTGCGAGGCGCTCATGAACAAGTTCGGCTTCCAGTGGCCCGAGCGCCTGCGCTGCGAGAACTTCCCCCGCCACGGGGCCGAGCAGATCTGCGTGGGGCAGAACCACTCGGAGGACGGCGGCTCCCCGGCGCTGCTCACCAGCCCGGCGCCGCTGCCCGGCCAGGGCACCCCGGGCGCGCCGCGCTACGCCACGCCGGAGCACCCGTTCTACTGCCCGCGGGCGCTGCAGGTGCCCAGCTACCTCAACTACAAGTTCCTGGGCGAGAAGGACTGCGCGGCGCCCTGCGAGCCGGCCCGCGGCGATGGCCACATGTTCTTCAGCCAGGAGGAGGTGCGCTTCGCCCGGCTCTGGATTCTGGTCTGGTCCGTGCTCTGCTGCGCCTCCACCTTCTTCACCGTCACCACCTACCTGGTGGACATGCAGCGGTTCCGCTACCCGGAGCGGCCCATCATCTTCCTGTCGGGCTGCTACACCATGGTGTCGGTGGCCTACATCGCGGGCTTCGTGCTGCAGGAGCGCGTGGTGTGCAACGAGCGGTTCCAGGAGGACGGGTACCGCACGGTGGTGCAGGGCACCAAGAAGGAGGGCTGCACCATCCTCTTCATGATGCTCTACTTCTTCAGCATGGCCAGCTCCATCTGGTGGGTCATCCTGTCCCTCACCTGGTTCCTGGCCGCCGGCATGAAGTGGGGCCACGAGGCCATCGAGGCCAACTCGCAGTACTTCCACCTGGCCGCCTGGGCCGTGCCGGCCGTCAAGACCATCACCATCCTGGCCATGGGGCAGGTGGACGGGGACCTGCTGAGCGGGGTCTGCTTCGTGGGGCTGCACAGCCTGGACCCGCTGCGCGGCTTCGTGCTGGCCCCGCTCTTCGTCTACCTCTTCATCGGCACCTCCTTCCTGCTGGCCGGCTTCGTCTCGCTCTTCCGCATCCGCACCATCATGAAGCACGGCGGCACCAAGACCGAGAAGCTGGAGCGGCTCATGGTGCGCATCGGGGTCTTCAGCGTCCTCTACACCGTGCCCGCCACCATCGTCATCGCCTGCTACTTCTACGAGCAGGCTTTCCGCGAGCACTGGGAGCGCAGCTGGGTCACCCAGCACTGCAAGAGCCTGGCCATCCCCTGCCCGCTGCACTACGCGCCGCGCATGACCCCCGACTTCACCGTCTACATGATCAAGTACCTCATGACCCTCATCGTGGGCATCACCTCGGGCTTCTGGATCTGGTCCGGCAAGACGCTGCACTCCTGGCGGAAGTTCTACACCCGCCTCACCCACAGCCGGCACGGCGAGACCACGGTGTGAGCCGGGCGGGCCAGACCCGGAGCCGCGCTGCAGGCAGGAGGGGGGCGGGGGAGGAAAGTATTTAAAACTTTTTTATTCGAATCTAAACCACCTTTTGATTATTTTTTTTTAGGTTTATTAACGTCCAAGGGTGTCTTGTAATTAGACCTGTAAATAGCATTTGTAAATGGAATTATATATTTCTATTTAAAAACAAAACGCAACCCGCAGAGATCCAGAAACTCTTGGGGAGGAGCGGAGCGGCTCGGCTCGCCGCCTCTCTTTGGTACTAAAGTGTCGGGTTTTTTCCCTTTTCTCGGCCTTGGCAATCTCTCCCCTCTCAATGGAGCCATAGAGACGGATTTTCTGTTTGTGTTGGCTGTGGGGGAATGCTTTCAGTTGAACTTCCCTAAAAACCAGACCTGTAATCGCTTTTCCCCTGATGGGCACATTCTGGAAGCTGTTCTGTATTAAAGGCAGACTTTGATTTTATTTGTTTTAAAGTATCCTTCTCCCTCTTTTGGAAGCTTACCAAGAAGCTTTTTTTAATATGAAGAGACTTATGAAGAGGGGCTGCCTCCCCCTTTTATCCTAGCAGCTGACTTGAGTGGGGTGGCCTGGCTCTGAGGATCTGGTAATGGTTTTTGCTAAGGCTCTTCTACCCAACTAGACTCCAGTGAAAGGCACGTGGGATTGATTCATGAAGAAAGCACACCCCAGTTCAGCGCTTTTATCAACCCCCTTCTTTAACTTTTGCCTTAAAGCTACTTCTCTGGCATGGTACATTTCTCTCTCCCCAAATGCTGTGTACAGAAGTTTCTTTCTAAACTACATGTCCTTATAAGCAGTCTGTTCTTTGCAAGTACAACTGAGGTTAAAAACAAACAAAACCCCCAAACCCTACTTCTGAGGGTTTTTTCCTAACTCAAGAGCTGTAATCCAAATTATAAAACCTTAGCAATTGACACTTGAGATTTTTGTGGTGTGGTGCTCTTTCATTCAGGTAGGCATCATTTTAAGCAATAAGTGGGTTGGGAAGGATCTTTTTACTTATTGGGGGGGGGGAGGAGGGGAAGTGGCTCTCATTTTAAAGTTACTGCTTGCAAAAAAAAAACAAAGAAAACCCCCAGAGGGTTACTGTGCCTTTTCAGTGTTTGCTGATGTGTTCTGGAATCCTACATCTGAAAACTCCTAGAAAGTTTAACAGATTTTTCTGTGAAATAAAGGTGAAGACTCTTTTGTAACTCCATGTTTGGCAGTGATGTGGTGGGGAAATGCCTGTTGCAGAATTCTTAATCACTCCTTTTACAACTTTTTTATTTTTAATTTCCAGGATTGGCCAATATGTTACAACTTTATTTTAAAATCTTTTGTGCACAAACAAACTGCAGAGGAGAATATTTAGAACTAGATTTTAAAAATGAACAACATTCTGCCACTGCATACTTTAAACGTTTCCCTAATAACTACAGTATTAAAGAGAGGGAAGCACTAAAATTAAATGTATAGAACCTGCCCCCCCGCCCCCCACCAATGAATGCTGGCTTCAGTCCTATTTTTCACTCATAGAATGTATAAATTATCCATTTGTAAGGTTTTTAATTCTGCCTTTTATAATATTTAAGGGGAAGGGATTTGGATTGATTTCTTTGCCACCATGTTAAATATACTTTAGCTTGACAGTCTGCCTCTGTGTTTTGGAGAGGAATGGGGTGTGGGAATCATAGTCCATTCTAATGAATTGTACTTAAAAAACCCAACCCATGAATGCTAGAAATAATCAGCTCCTAACTTTAACTTTTCTTAATTTCCCTGAGATTTCAGATCCTTCTGGCTGAAAAGCTGGTTTGATCAAAATCAACAAATTGACTTCCCTCCTCACAATTCAGTATCTCACTGGTAAATGGAGTCTGTTCTCAAAACAGCTTTAATTAAGGAGTAATGTGTATGGCCTGATTCTGCTTACTTTAACTTGCCAGAAATTGACTAGAAAATACCATCCACTGGACTGTAATTATAATGTAGCTTGGGATATAAGATCATGGCTAAAACAGCACAAAGCTGCGGTAGGGTACAAAGTTACACGAGAGTTTATCTCTGCTATAGATTGTGGGAAGGAAAACACCCCTTAGATCTGGTTTAATTTTCCAGTGGCAAATGGGGAAATATCCCTTTCCCCTCCCCCCCGTGGCATTTAAAAAGGAAGCCTTTTGCTTGCCTGCTGCTGCTACACCTACTTCCCATGGGGTGTTGGCTCCCCCATCTCCTAACCCTTTCATAGGGTTGTAACATTTTTAATCAAGGTGGTTTTGATTTACTGATTTTTTTTCCTCCCCTGCAGGGGGAAGAATGCCCAGGGAGCCACTAGATGCCAGTGTAAGGAGGAGAGCGATGAAGGGGTGTGTGTTGGGAATGGTAATTTTAACCCCTGTATTTGATTTAATCTAGTTAATCCCCCCACCCCTTGGGCTCAAGAGACTGTAGAAGGGAATTTGGAAACATGCTGTAATTGCATGTGAGCTGGTTTCAAACACCAAAGTAAGGAGTAAGTGGGGGGAGACTGTCCTAAAGGGAACCAGATGGGAGTGGTAAGCTGTGAACATGTGTCCTGTATCAAAGTGGGCCTGCTAGATAAAGGAGAAATACATTCCAGCTGTCTCTTGTGCCCTGGCCATTGGAGAGTGAGTGGGGAAGATGGGTCACTCCTGGAGCCAAGGCTAGACTGTCCTGGATCCATGTGCCTTAGATCGTTCTCTGCTGAGACAATACAAGTAAATCCCTTGCCAAAGAGTTGCATGGCCAAGACGTGACTAGTGATTTTGGGGGGCCTGAGCTCAAGCCACCCTCTAAAAATGGGGGCCTGTTAGGTGTCTTCCCTGAGGCACCCAAACCCACCAGCTCCTTCTGAAAACCCTACCCAAGCCTTGAAGGTGCAAATGCCAGTTGAAGGGAATGTCTCCAAATCCGCTCCTCCCTTAAGAGGCTGGCAAGGCTCTCTGCTGCTGACACCCCCAACACTCTAAAGAATGTAGCTCTGCTCTGCTTAGGTGTCAGCGGATCCCTGGCTGCTGGGAGGGAAAGGCAGCACCCCCAGGGCCTGCAGCCTGCTGTTGACAGACAAGGAGGCTTCCCATTCACTCTTTGAAAATGCCTGTATTTGTGCACTTTGAAATCAGCCTTGCTAATCAGCTGAGCTCCCCAGCAGCTGTTTTGTGTTACTCGGTTGTAGGAAGGCATTTCAGTTTACCCTTAAGAAGATAGATTACACCCAACCCTGCTGGAACATCCTTTGTTTTTCACAGACAAAATGTCCTGTGCAAATCAGGGGGGGAGGAGGGGAGATGCAAACTCTTCAAGGATTGCAGGATTTGTGTGTGTGAAGCTTTCTAGTGCCCCAGCTTCGAAAGAGACCCTGGAAGGGCTGGTTTCAGAGTGGTAGCTGTTAGTCTGTATCAGCAAAAACAACAAGGAGTCTTTGTGGCACCTTATGCCCAAATAAATTTGTTAGTCTCTGTTTCCGTGGGCTAAAACCCACTTCATCAGGGCTGTTACTTCAGAAAAGTTTGCATTGTGCTACCTTCTTTGATCTGTACTGCGCTGGCCCCTGCAGCCTTCTGTTGGGGTTTGGCTAGAGGGCTTCCTAGTGAATTCATTTATACACCCTGGCCAGATTTCCACCCCACAAGAACTTGGTGCCAGCAGCACCCATGTTCTCAATGAGTGCTGCTGGGTGCTGAGTCCTGTTGAAAACCTGACCCAAAGGTTGTAGGGCTGAGAAGGAAGCAGTTTCTTTCAATCAACCTTGCTTCCCAGTTTTCTGTAAACCAGGGGTTCTCCAAGTGGGGGTCAGGACCCCTCGGGGGTTGCAAGGTTCTTACAAGGGGGGTGTGAGCTGCCAGCCTCCACCCCAAACCCCGCTTTGCCTCCAGCATTTATAATGGTGTTAAATATATAAAAAAGCATTTTTAAATGATTGGGGGGGGTCCGCACTCAGGTTTGCTATGTGAAAGGAGTCACTAATAAAAAAGAAGTTTGAGACTCACTGCTGTAAACGCTTCTCTTGTTCCAAGGCTCTCAGCCATCTCATTTTAACCAAATAATTTGTATCATTCTTTATTGGCATGGACCCTACCTTGTGATTAAATACAAGGGCCTTTCACATGCTTTTTTTGTTTTAGGTTAGAGTTGAATTGGATGGCTTTTTTTTTTTAATGGGAATGGGGAGAGGGTTTTGTTCCCAGTTAAGTGTGGAAAGTTGAAAGCCTGGGTTTGAAAGGGGGTTTTTTTTTTCTCTCCCCCCCCCCCCCCCACTCTCAAGAAAAGCAGAAGTCTGCTTAATGCATTAAACATCCCAGCTGTTGTAGAGATGGAAAAGACTAGAAAGTTTCATCTAGTCAAGGAAGAAACATCCCCAGGTTCAGTGGGGGGAGCGGGTTGTTCTCTGCTATAAACTCTCATCCCAGTCCAGGAATTATTTTAAATAAATAAATTCCTTTGCACCAGACTGGAGACTGCCCAATCATGCAGACAAAAAGCCCTTCTTTAAATGACTCAGTTGCGAATCAGTGCTCAGAGGAGCATGAGGCAATCTGAGCTGCTTAATAAACACACAACTTTTTTTTCCAGACAGAAAAAAGCTGGCTCTGGGCAGGGAGAGAACTGAACCCCCAAAGTGAATTTGACAGTGAAGTAAGCAGCTGAAAAAGGGGCCTGGGTGGGGGTGGGGGAGTGAGATGAAAGGGAAGTTGGGATTCAACCCTGACTACCTAGGATTTTGGTTCATGCGCCTTGTCACGGCATCAATAGGCTTCCATCCAGGCCTTCTACCTCTGTCTCCTATAGGGCTCCAATCCTGCAGGCTCCCCACATGGGTGCAGGGATTGAGGTCTATCTGGATCCATCAGTCTTTAAGCTGATCTGGGAACTGAAATAAAGAGGAGTCTCTGATGCAGCAAAGGCCAGTGGTGGTGCTTTAATAAATAACACCCTGGGCCAGCTGGGGGAGGGGAAGGGGGCTCTTGTCTGTTGGGTGGGGACACAGCATGTGGAGAGGGTGGGATGCTCCATGCTCCATGCGCTGTGCCCATTGCCGAGAGCAGGGACAGTGCCTGCCGTCCGGCAGAGGTGCGGTCCCTTTGATGGGAACTAATTGGGCCTGTGATGTTTTCACAGCTGGCTTAGTGTGGCTGGGCTCTGTGGAAGTCAATTAAAGTGCAGCACCAACCCCCACTTCCCAATCAAACACCCCGACTGATACCAGGCCCCCCTTGCAGGTCCCCAGAGAACCTCCAACTCCTCACACAGTGGTGTGTGATGAAAGAAACTAACCGCTGGAGAGGAAAGACCCAGCAGGTTTTTCTAGGGCTGAATATTTGAATCCAGATAATGTATGTAGATTGTAACCTTTTTATCTAATCCTTGGGAGGGACGGATTCTTAAAGCAATGGGGTCAGGCTGAGGGGAGCAGCTGGATCTGCATCCCAAAGTGGGGTGGAGCAGAAATCCTCCTCCAAAGAGAAGGCCGTGTATCTATTGGTCATAACCCCCTGGTAACAATTCATCACCGGCTCACAGTGGGCCTAGAACCTTTTATGAGTTCTGGTTTTTTAGTTAGAAAAGTGTGATTGTCTTTAAGTTACGTGTGTGTGTGTGTGTGTGTGTGTGTGTGTAAACAAATAAATACGTTCACCAATGTGCTCAGGATTGTTTCGTGCGTCTCTAACTCTCGGCTGGTGGTGGGCTGTACCGATCCCCTGGGCTGAAGCAGCGACTAGTTCAGGGCGTAGCTTGGGCTACACTGAAAAGCCCCAACCCTGCCACCTCTCCAGCGGGCGGGTAGCTTTGGGCAGGAGCACAGCCTCGCTGAAGCTGATGAGCACAGTAAGAGCTTGTCCAGCCTGGGAAATGGACTGGTGGAGCTAGACCAGCCTGCTTACGGCTTGCCTGTAGCCGTGCTGCTCTAACTTGGGTAGTTATTGTGCTCTAGCTATGCTGGGTAATTACCCTGTGTAAACAAGCGTTCTGTCTGTTTGCAAGGTTGGCGCTTTGTGCGTGTGATATCCCCAGTGGCACGTATAAATAAAGTAAGTTAGTCGTGTGTAAGTGTTTGCAGGATCGTGGCCTGTATTTGTGCAACAAATCCCTCCTCTTCCCTCACAAAGGAATCTTTTATGGAGATAGATATAGCTATCAGTGCCCGAAGGAGCTTGAATAGCAGGGACTGAATGGTAAACTTAAGGTGCGTTTCCAAAACCCACGTCCCGAGGTAAACTGCAGCAATCTACCCATGGCAGGCGGGGAAAATGACCCAGCAGAGAAGTGTAATGAGCGCTTGATCCAAGGCTCACTGAAGTCAGTAACAGTCATTGCTGCCTTTGGGTCCGGGAAATTCACACCCTTTGGGCTGAGCGCCCAGTCCCGTTGCCATAGAAAGTTCCGTTGGCTTCAGTGGGAGCGGGATCTGGCTCAGAGCGTTGGAGAGAGACCAGGATCAAATCCATCATGGCTAGGATTCTGTTCCTAGGTCCATTGATTCCAAGGCCAGAAGCGACCATGCTGATCATGTCAGCTGACCTGCATGGCACAGGCCAGAGAACTTCCCCATGATAATTCCCAGAGCAGAGCTTTTAGAGGACCATCCATCTTGTTTTAAAAAGTGCCAGTGATGGAGAATCCACCAGGAACCGTGGTAGGTTGCTCCAGTGGCTAATTTCTCTTCCTGTTAACAAATGACATCTTGGTTCCAGTCTGAATTGGTCTAGCTTCAACTTGCAGCCACTGGATCTCATGAGACCTTTGCTGGATTGAAAAGCCCATTATCAAGTGTCTGTTCCCCAGGCAACTACTTATAAACTGTGATCACAGCTCTGTGATTGAGCTTGAGTCTTTCTCCGTAAGGCAGGTTTCTAATCTTTTAGTGAGTCTTGTGGCTCCTTGCCGAACTCTCTGCAATTTATCAACATCCTTCTTGAATTGTGGGCACCAGAACTGGATGCAATATTCCAGCAGTGATTACACCTGTGCCAAATACAGAGTAAAATTAGCCTTTGCTAGTCAAGATTCCCTGATTAGGCATCCCAGGATCACATTAGTTCTTTTGGCCACATCACACTGGGAGCTCATGTTCAGCTGATTTCCCCCCCACGCCCACCACCTCCCCCGAGGTGCTGCTTCCCAGGATCAAGTCCCCCATCCTGCAAGTGTGGCCTGGGTTCTTTGTTCCTAGACGAGTACGTTTACTTGTAGCCATATTAAAGAGTTTTGCTTTCACTCAGTTTACCAAAGGATCCAGATATCTCTGTATCCGTGATCTGCCCTCTTCATTAGTCACCATTCCCCAATGTTTGTATCATCTGCAAATTTTGTCAGTAGTGATTTTTATGTTTTCTTCCAGGTAATTAATAAGAACGGTAGTTAGTGTAGGGCCAGGAACTGATCCCTGCAGGACCCTGCTGGGAACAAACCCACTTAATGATGATTCCCCATTTACAGTTGCATTTTGAGACCTACCCGTTAGCTGATTTTTAATCCATGTAACATGCCATATTAATTTTGTATTGTTCTAGTTTTCTAATCAAAATGTTGTGTGGTACCAAGTCAAATGTCTTACAGAAGCCTGGGAGCAGATCTACACTAGGAAATTAGGTTGGTATAACTAAGTTGAATGAATTAAACTGACCCAACCTCCCTGATATATACAATACTAAGTTGGCAGGAGACTTCTCCCATTGACCCTAGCTAGCGAGTCCCTACACCGAGGGGAGAACCGCTTTTCACTGAACACTCCAGCGGTGCTGCTGGAGCATTTTAAGTGTAGCCAAGCCTGTTATCAACCACTCTTGAAATCTTATCAAAGAGAGAGATCGAGTTAGGCTGGCAGGATCCGTTTTCCATTAAACCCATGCTGAGTGGCATTAATTTCATTACCATCCTTTACTTCTTTATTAATCGAGTCCCGTATCAGCCACTCCATTATCTGGCCCAAGAGCGATATCCCACCTATAATGACCCAGGTCATCCCATTTACCTTTTTAATATTGGTACAACATTGGCTTTCAGTCTTCTGGAATTTCCCCAGTGCTCCAAGACTTACTGAAAATTAACATTAATGGTCCAGCGAGCTCCTCGGCCAGTTCTTTTAAAACTCTTGGATGCCAGTTACTGGGACCTGCTGATTTGAAAATGTTTAACTTCAGTAGCTGCTGTTTAACATCCTCCCAAGATACAACTGGAATGGAGAGAATGGAACAGCCTTCCAAGGGGAGGAGTGGGGTCAAAAGACATATCTGGCTTCAAGACTGAGCTTGATAAGTTTATGGAGGGGATGGTATGATGGGATAGCCTAGTTTTGGCAATTAATTGATCTTTGACTATTAGCGGTAAAAATGCCCAATGGCCTGTGATGGGATGTTAGATGGGGTGGGATCTGAGTTACTACAGAGAATTCTTTCCTGGGTGCTGGCTGGTGAGTCTTGCCCACATGCCCAGGGTTTAACTGATCGCCATATTTGGGGTTGGGAAGGAATTTTCCTCTAGGGCAGATTGGCAGAGGCCCTGAAGATTTTTCGCCTTCCTCTGCAGTGTGGGGCACGGGGCACTTGCTGGAGAATTCTCTGAACCTTGAGGTCTTCAAACCACGATTTGAGGACTTCGATAACTCAGACATAGGTTAGGGGTTTGTTACAGGAGTGGGTGGGTGAGATTCTGTGGCCTGCGTTGTGCAGGAGGTCAGACTAGATGATCATAATGGTCCCTTCTGACCTTAAAGTCTATGAGTCTGTCACCATCATCATCCTTGCCACACGGTCTGACTTTGGGACTGGATTAAGCTATGCAGTTATTCCAGTGTCGCTCTGCTTTCAGTCCGCACCCTACCTTATTCCACAAGCACTAGCTCAATTTTGAAAATTTTGGCCAGTGCGGCTTTTCCTAACCCTGCTCTATGCTTGGTGCTTTGTGTCTCTAAGCCCTGTACTGTGGGGAGGCCTTCAGGTTATTTTAGAGTTGTGGAGACCTGGCTCGCAGTCCTTATCAACCCCCTTCTGCCAGCAGATGATGATTTGTTGACACAGCAGCCGGCAGTGACTGATTGTTCCTAGGTGATGGGGGCGGGGGGGAGCCCAGCGAGCTTTTTTAAGTCCTTCTCTGGAAACAAGACCCATGGAACAGGGCTGTCCTTTTGCCCCTTCGTTATCAATAGTGACCTTTCCCCACCTCCGGCCATGTGGGGACTGAGCACTGGGGCTAGCAGAGCACCCGGCCATGGCTATTTCTACACGTGAATATTTAGTCATGGGTTGATGTGTTAATTAACACAATTGTAAATTCTAGTGTAGACGTGCAGGAGCAAACAGTTATGGAAATCCACACAGTTTATAATCAGGAGAGTTAGTGTGTGTTAATTAACAAATCAGGGCATAGTTGAAAGTTCCCTTGTGTTATCTATGGCACTCAGCACAGGTCTAACTGCCCTAGCTCTTCATGTCATTCCCCATGTTTTACTGATGGGGAAACTGAGGCCCAGAGCAAGGCAGTGACAGGTCTAGAGCAGGGCTGGGAATAGACGCCAGCTCTCCAGAGCCCTAGCCCGCTCCACTTGGCTGTACCGGCTCCACTAGCGCTCACGCTGTTGCGGGCTCTGGTGGGGGAAGGACTCGTCTCTGCGTCGACAAGAACATAGTCCATATCTGGTGCCATGCCACTGGCAGCAGCGGGAAAGTTCTGGTGCCTCCAGCTGTCCTGGGCCTTTGCAGGGAGTTAGACCAGAAGTCTCACCTTGGCTCTAGCCACCCTGAGGAGAAAACTGCTGTTCCGGTAACTGGAGCCTTGGGTTGGGGCCAGTTTATTCCCGCGAGAAAGCTGACACCACTGCAGTGCTGCATGGACCAAAGCCTGCCCAAGCTGCTTCCGCCGTGGCCCTTGTGCTGAGGAGTCTGAAGGAGGCTGGCAGAGCTTGACTGAAGGGCCAGGGGATGGGGGGAGGCAACACAGCCAGGGGTTGGGGATAGACACAGGCTGTTGGGAAAGGCGGGGAGAGACTCTGAGCTTTGTGGTCAGATACAGTTTAAATTCCACAATTTACCCCCCCGCAGACGTCACCTCGTCGCCCCCTCCTGCTGAGTTACAGCTCGCAACCAGCCGGTCTTTAACTGGGCAGAGACAAAATAGAGGGGGTTAAAAACGATTCCCCTTCCTGAGCTGGGTCTGGTCGTCCACCACTGTCCTTATGTCTGTGCAACAAGTTGAGTTGAGTCCCAGTCTCTGGATTTCCAGCCCCGTCCATGCCGCAGCACCGCCCCAGCCCAAGAAAATGAGGCCTTTGTGTGTAGAAGCTGCAGAGCGTCAGGCAGCCTGCTGGTCATGGGTACAGCTGGCCTGTCCCACCACCGAGTTAGCAGCTTTGGACTGCCAGCATGGATTGCTGATTGAGGGCCAAGTCCTGAACTCGGGTATTGGGGTGCTCAGCCCCTTAATGTTCCATTGACTTGCTCAGACCCTTAATTCCCCAACTTTGCTTAATCAGAGTCATGTCTACACTCTCCAGGAAACCTCCCCATGCCCTACCTGTCCCTCTGTGTTTGTCAGCGGCATTTTGGAGAATACTGAAACAGATCCACAGAACCTCCCTAAGCAGCAGAAACAACCCAGCAACACAGGAAGTGTCACTTGCAATGTGGAACGCAGACCAACTCAAATGGCGTGTAATGTCTGCACTCCCCAGGGAGCACCTGATTCCATGTGGAGTGATGGCAGCTGGGAACTGGTTCGGCACCAGAGCTGTGTTAAGAGATCCTCGGCCTAGATTCCATCTCGCCTGATAGGGGCTGATAAATGCCTGTTTTCTTTGTCGATCTGGATCCGATCCCCCATCGTGACGCTCAGGCTGTTTTCGTAGCAATGTGCCGAGGGTCCAAACCCAGGGGAGAAGGTGAATCACTGAAAACCTCTCAGTCAAACTGAGTGAAAGGGCTGGATCCTTAGCTCACATGAATCAGTGTAGGGGCGTAGGGAGTTGCCAGCCTGGAGCAGGACAGGGCTCCCCCAGTCCAGCATTCCTTCTCCAGCGGTGGCCAGCAGAAACCCTGCAGTGATGGGAGACCCTGCCCCATGGAGATCTCCTGACCCCAGTAGCTAGCAGCTGGCTTAAGCCCTGAAGCAGGGGGCTGTGTAGCCCAGCCCCATTCTTTGCTTTGGCTGGAATTTACCTTTATGACTCTGCCCATCCTCGTTATCCAGACACATGGCCACTCCCCACTGCAATGTGACTTCTGTGCAGCTGGATCGGAGATGCACCGAACTGTGGGGCTGGAAGGGATCTCGCGAGGGCAACCCCCGCCCATCCCTGACAGGGGGTTGCCCAGCCTGTTCTTAATGCCCTGCAGTGGGGCGGGGGGACTCCCTAGCCTCCCTTGGCAGCCTGTTGCCCAGCTTAGCCACCCAGCGCATTCTAGGGCACGAGCCATCCCCAGCAGCTGAGCATCACACCCAAATTCTTCAGATGCAGAACCCCAGTGAGTGTCTGTGATGAACAGGAAGCTCTGGCCAGGACTCGGCACACGCCCATACTCTGTGGGAGATCAGGGCTGGCAGAAACCACAGCGGCACAAATCCTAGTACAACAATAAAGGACAAGGTGTCGGGCCAGATGCTGCCCGAGCGGGGCTAGTCTTGTTCCTCAGAGATGGCTCTGAATCCCTGCAAGGCAAGAGATGGCTGGAGCGCACAGCCACTTTCGACGTCATTGTTGGCTTCCCAGGCAGCTTGGCAGAGAACGGGGGGACTTGTTACACAGGTGGGAGTAGCTTGTAAGAATGCCACGCCATCAGCAGGCAAAGCCCAGCCTCCTGGAGGCATGTGAGGTTTTACCTGGCCCCTCTCTCCATCCCCTTGGTAGGGGGAACACGGGATCTCTGCCCTGGGAAAGCCCATCAGTCTGGTGCTTTTAGGCTGACCAGACAGCAAGTATGAAAAATCACGACGGGGGGATAGGCGCCTATATAAGACAAAGCCCCAAATATTGGGACTGTCCCTATAAAATTGGGACATTTGGTCACCCTAGGTGCCTTGGGGGCAGAAAGGAGTCCACACAGCAAGGTCAATGCCCAGAGATGAGTTTCCCCTAGGCTGGGGGTTGTTCCAAGCTGGGCTTTTAGTTCAGGCCAGTTTCTAGTACAGTGCTGAGCTAGCTCAGGCCTTATGATGCAGGATAGAACCATTGTCCCCATCTCAGAGCTGAGCCACTGGAGGCTGTGGGACTTGCCTAAGGTCACACAGGAAATCAGAGGCGAAGCTGGAAAGAGAACTTGGGAATCCAAATGTTTCTGTTCTGACCACCAGACCCCACTCCCCTGCCAGAGCTGGGAATAGGACCCAGGAGTCCTGCTCCCAGCCTCCCTGCTCTAATCACTAGACCCCACTCCCCTGCCAGAGCTGGGAATAGGACCCAGGAGTCCTGCTCCCAGCCTCCCTGCTCTAATCACCAGACCCCACTCCCCTGCCAGAGCTGGAAACAGGATCCAGGAGTCCTAGCACCTCATCCTCCCTGCTCTAACTAGGGTGACCAGACAGCAAATGTGAAAAATCGGGATGGGGTGAAGGAGGAATAGGAGCCTATATAAGAAAAAGACCTAAAAATCAGGACTGTCCCTATAAAATCGGGACATCTGGTCACCCTAGCTCTAACCACAAGATATACCTATGTGTAGCGCTACCACTCTGAAACCTAAGGCCTGGTCCACACTAACCCCCCATTTCGAACTAAGGTACGCAAATTCAGCTACGTTATTAACGTAGCTGAATTCGAAGTACCTTAGTTCAAACTTGCCGCGGGTCCAAACATGGCAGGCAGGCTCCCCCGTTGATGCCGTGTACTCCTCTCGCCGAGCTGGAGTACCAGCGTCGACGGCGAGCACTTCCGGGATCGATCCCAGAAGATCAATTGCTTACCGCCGGACCCGGAGGTAAGTGTAGACCTACCCACAGTGAAGGATGTGATTCCATCCTGCTTCAGCATTACCCATGAGTAGCTCCAGTCCCCAGAAACCCCCAGATAAAAGATGAGCATGAATGTCCGTGCTGGGAGGCAGCCCCTCTACCACAAGGAAGAGATGGACTCTTCAGGGAAAGAAATGTTGTTGTCGAGCTTCTGAGAATTTTACATATAAAAATATGTAACTGTCCCTAACAATAGGTTACGCAGCGCAGGGTTTGGTTAATGTCGCCTGTGTTGGCTAAGCAGTGCCACAGCCCCTTGGATTGCATTTCCCTTGCTGGGGGGTGAGTGGATTGGCACTTGGGGGAGAGCTGGGACCCCTGGCGCTCTTCTCCATTCTGTCAGGCAGTGTGTGTCTAATGGTTAGAGTCGTGGAGTGGGAGCTGGGACCCCTGGGCCTATTCCTAGCTCAGGACTGACTTGCTGTGCGGCCTTTGGTGGATCTCTGTGGACCCGGCTTGCAGAATGCAGCCCTCCCATTGCAGTCAATGGGAGCATCTGAAAAATCAGGCGGTTAGTCTCAGTTTCCCCCTCTTCACAGTGGGGATAATGACAGCTCTCCCCCTGTGCAATCCCTAGGTGAGTGGCCCATAGTACAGACCCAAGTCTCTGAAATCCCCCCAGGTAACGTGGTGCTTTTTGAAAAGGCACTGCACCCTGTACCCCACGAGGTGCATCGAGGGCATGCCCACAAGTGCCGCACTGCTATTGTGCGCTTGCTAGCGGGTGCGTGTGTCTGTCCACTCGCACCGGGCGCCAGGCCCAAAAGCTCCATCAGCCCTGCCTGGGCTCCCCGTAGGCCAGGCCTGGGCGGCTGCGAGCCCGCAGCATGGACAGACCCAGCAGAGCTGGCACTGGAGAAACTGCATCTTATTGTGACTTTGCCTTTGTGTGCAGGGTGGGTCTGTGCTGATCCAGCTGCAGGGGCAAATCCAAGGCTGTGACACCCCCTCTCCCAGCAACCTGGGTCTGGTCCTGTCTCTTGAAATATGCATTGTCGCTCCTCACTCTGGCCAATGCAATGCTGTTAATCCCCTGACAAAGGGTGTCAATGGGCTGAATGACATTGAGGTAGCAGAACAGAGCTACCTGAGTCTGGGGGCCAGCTGGGCAAGCCCCCACCCCCAGTTCTCTGGCCTGACTCGCCTTGTGTGGGGCCCGCTGGGAGTGCTTAGCATTAACTCAGCCTTGCAGCCGCCGCCCGGTGAGGTCAGTGCCACTCTGCTGATTATACAGGTGGGGAAACCGAGGCCCAGAGCGGGGCAGAGACTTGCCCTAGGTCACCCGGTGAGTCAGTGGTAGCACGGGGAGCATGAGCACTTGCACTGCAGTAGTGCCTGGAGACTCCAGCTGCCATCAGGGCTTCTCTGTGCCAGGCGCCATATGGACGCACCGCATGGGACAGCCCCTGCGCAGAGTTCGCAATCCACACAGAGGTTGGGAGGGGAAACAAGTGCATGCAGCGACTTGCCACATGTCACACAGTCAGTCAGTGGCGGAGCTGGGCACAGAACCCAGGAGTCCTGCCTCCCAGGTCTCCCCTTTAGGCACAAGCCAGGCTGCACAGGCCCTGCAGATGCAAAGGCCTGTAGCGCTGTTTGGAAGCGAGGGGGTAGAGTGGACACTAGGCTGCATTGAGTGCAGAGGTGTCGAGTGTGCTTGTTGTTCTGGAATAGGAGGCGTGACTGATGGGGCACAGCACCAGGATGTGTCTTCATCCCAGAACGTGTCCTTCCAGCTCCCGCCCCCTGGGCCAGGGATCTGCCGCTAGCAGGGCTACGGGGTGGTGGGGCCTTGGGCAGCTCTCCTCTGGAGGCATCAGTGCCAGCCCCCCAGGCGCCCTAGTCCTATACTCACCAGCCAGGGACCTGCACCCCAGTCAGGAGGCTCCAGATCTGTGCCCCCAACTCCTCCCTTGGGGAGGGCTGCCGGTACCCCGAAGGGCACACTGCCTCAGTGGGGAGCCTGCCTGCTACGGCCCCACTGCGCTCACATTCCTCATCCCAAATTCTCCTGCACTCCCTGTTCTCTCTTCTCTTCCTTTTCCTCGTTCTCTCTCTCTCTTTGTTTCTTCCCCCCTCCCTCCCCCTCGTCTTTCTTCCAAGCCCCTTTCCAGGGATTTCCCCCCCCCCAACCCCCGTTTCCAATTTTTGCACAGAGCTGAGCCAGCGATAGCATCAGCAAGCAAGGGGGGGGGCGGGAGGAGAGGGACAGAGAACAAAGCCTTTTGGGGAGATGGTTTCCTTTCTTCAAACATCTCCAGATGCCAGTGTACTCTCGCACGCTGCATGCGCTTCGCCAGACCAGCCACGGCCAGGCCTGGGGAGGGAGCAGGCGGGTGGTGGAGGCCTCGGTCTGCGCTAGGGCCGTAATGAGCCGGGCTGTGCGAGAGGAGTGGCTGGGTTACCGGCAGAGGAGGGGTGTGAGAATGGGGAAGGCGAAGGGAGGTGCGTGGGCGCTGGGGGCCAGGAATAGAAGGGGTGACTGATGGAGCACAGCACCAGAATGTGTTCCCCAGAGCAGCAGGCCGGGGCTGGGAGCAGAGGAGGAGGCGTGGGCAGCACTGTTAGAATGTGCACACTTGGATCTGCTCACCCACACGCAATCACAGAGAGACACACATGGACACACCTCGCAGAGACACACATGCATACACCCAGATGCACAACTCACAGAGAGACACATACACACAATACATCCAGACACACAACTCACAGAGACACACATCCACACCCAAACACTCAGCTCACAGAGATACACACCCAGACACACCTAGACATACAACTCACAGAGAAACACACCCAGACACACCTAGACATACAACACAGATATGCACACCCAGACACACCTACACCCACACACACATAGACACACATCTCACAGAGACACGAGCACAAAGATACTTTGGAAGACAGCAAGACACAAAATTCAGCCCTGAGAGGCACACACACAGGGACACATTATGACACCCTAAGACAGACACAGGCACATGCACAAACACTGACACACCCAGGCAGATGAAAAATCTTACACACGGTCACCAAACACAACCCAAGATCTGCTGACGGATTCTTCCGACCCCCAAGCTCTCACCCCAGGCCAGTCCTCCCACGCATGTGCACTCACGCACCCACACGTGTGCACACACACACACACACACACACACACACGCACGCACACACTGCAGTTCAAGGCCGCCCCATACGGCAGAACAGAGAGTTCAATCTCCTTCTGGCTGAGACCAAGTCATGCCTCTGGCTCTGGTTTCAGCTGTTCAGGGGGCTCCTTCTCCGAATTGCAGGCCGGGCTCTGGGCTCCAGCCCCCCTCTCCCCTCTGGGGACTGCTGCCCCCTATGTGCAGCAATAAAACCCCTCCCTACCTCCCAGCCAGCACGTTGGCTCCTCACCCAGTAGGCGCGCAACTGTCTGTGTCGTGCCACCTGCCTAAGCTGCTGTAACAGGGTGGGGCTCCCCTGGGCTGGGGTAAGGGGTCCATGAAAAGGAGTGCACCAGCTTGTCTATGAAATAGGTCAACATCCTGAGAGCCAGGACTCTTGGGTTCCGTTCCTAGCTGTGGGAGAAGAGGGAGGCGTAGGGGTTAAAGTGTTCTGGAGTCAGGAGTGCTGGGCTCTGCTTCCAGCTCTGGCACTACCTTGCTGTGTCCTTGGGCAGTCCCGCCCCAGCTGTGAAAAGGGGTGACTGGTACTTCTCCACCTCCGCAGAGTGCTGTGAGCTCTGGCATGGCACTCGCTGACTGGGGGACGCACTCGTGACATGAAAACCAATCTCTAGAACCCTACCGCTTCCTCCCAGGATTATTTATTGGTGGGGCATCGGCACCCTGCAGGCGTGTGAGCATGAGCTCCTGCCCCAGAGACCTTACAGTCCAGAGATGGTGACTGCAGCCAAGGGAGCACTGAATTCCCCAGGGCCCATGCTGGCCCAGTCCCGTGGCTGCTAGTGCACAAATGCCCATGGAGAGTGAACGCGAAGACTGCATGTTCGAGGGTATATCTGACAGTAGTTGATATGGGACAGAGCACCCCAGACCCCTTGCCAGAGCCCTGGGACAGATGGAGCCAGAGGAGGGTCTGACTGTTCTTCTCAGCAGGTCTATCCGCCCACATGAGTCCTGCTGCCAGTGACCGTGGTGAAGTGTGGGAGAGGCTCCCAGGCCTCTCACCGGGAGGTGGCATGGACACAGCAAGATAAGTCAGTCTCCTGGCACACACAGCTACCGTGATTAGAGGGCAGGAGAGGGAAACCCCGCACCCAGGCAGCAAGGCTCACAGGCGTTTAGTTCTTCTAGAACTGGTGCTTGGGGCACGGCCTGTGGGTCCCAGCACGGCAAAGGTCCAACGATGCACAGTATATGCTCCATTGATCTTACTTAGCTGCTCCCACCCCCGAAACAGCATCCACTCAAACCCCCCTCCCCTGGCTGCAGCTCCTGGATAGGAGTGCTACACTCATCCAATCAGTGAACAGAAACAATACCATGTGATTCCTGACTGGTCATAGTTCAGTCGACCACTAGACGACCTGCCAGCAGGCCAGCCTCGGCGTGGGCTTGGGGGTAGGGCACTGGCCTGGGACTCAGGAGCCAGGGATTGTAATACCTGCTTTGCCACCAACTCCCTGTGCAACCTCAGGAAAGTCATGGCATCGCCTCTGCCTCAGTTTCCCCATTTGTAACATGAAGCTAATCATATTCCCCGACCTCAAAGCTGTGTTGAGGGCCTGAATCCCGACCCAGGGGAGAGATCCTGCAGCGGCCAGGCTGCCGTAGCAGGTGCTAGTGAGATAACCCTCGTTTCTAGAGGCTCCGACTGAGAGCAGAGCCCTCTTGTGCTAGTTGCTGTACAAACATGGAGTAAGAATCAGTTCCTCCCCCGCAGACCTTACAATCGAAACAGACAAAGGGTGGAAGAGGAGCCAGAGGCCCAGCGAGGGGGCAGGGACTTGCCCAAGTTCGCCCAGGAGGCCAGGGGCAGAGCTGGCACCAGAGCCCACATCTCCTGAATCCCAGCGCAGTGCCCGGCCCGCTAGCGCTTTCTGTGGCACGTAGGCAGCGCTAGCCGAGCGCGGCTGCTGGTCGGCCGGGGCCGTGCGGAGGGGAGAGCGGCACCCTGTGTTCTGAACGACGGCAGCGCAGGCCTGTGAACGACAGCGCCCAGCTCGGGGCTGTGGCTGAAGCCAGTCCAATTGGCTCCGTTGGGGGACGTGGCCCTGCTGCAGTCCGACTTGGGGACTCAGCCTCCCCCAGCCCCGCTCGGGCGCCCTCCCCAGCAGAGTGGCAGCACGAGGGACTCGTCGGCAGGCTCCCGGCTCAGGCCTTGCTTTCCAGCCGCGCTGCTGAGGGAACAGAGCGGCCCTGTGAGCGCCATGCTCCCCGCCCCCAGCCAGCTTCCACACGTTTGTTAGCACTCGATAAGGATCTATTTGAAGGCTGTTTGAGCCCCTGGACAGATTCCAAAGGAGACATGCCGGCGCGCGGGCTAAATTCGGATCTGCCTGTACAGCTCTTAAAGGAAAAGAACCACCCGCCCCCGCCTGGCCCAGAAATCACCCCCGCCCCCACCAGGGCGCACACACACACACCCTGTCCACCTCCTGCACCTGGGAAGGAGGAGACTCTCCTGTCATGACTGCCATGTGTACAAGGGGGAGCTGCGGGGCATTCCACATGGCAGCCAGGGGCTGGGCACCTCACCTGCCTGCTCAAATGGGGAAACTCACTCGCTCCCCACAAAGCCAGATTCTGGTGTCATTTTCTGCAGGGACTGCTGCTGGGGCTGGAGTAGCCGGCCCTCGCCCCCTCCTGCCGGCGCTCTGCCCCGCTGCCCACAGCGCCCCCTGCTGGGAGAGGCCGGGGCTGGGGTACCTGGAACCTCCNCCCACAGTCAGCGCCCTGCCCCGCTCCCCACAGCGCCCCCTGCTGGGAGAGGCCAGGGCTGGGGTACCTGGAAGCTCCCCCCGAGCCCGGACCGTTGTGCGGTTTGTACCTGGAATGACTTTCCTTCTCTTTTGTGTTTCTTGGAAGCAGAGAAGGACGCGGCTGTCCCCTCCCTCCTCCCCCCAGAATTAAGGAGAAACTTGCTGCCCAATGAGCCTTCAGACTGTGGTTTGGCAGGCAAGGCCAGGGTCCCTTTCCCAGCATGCACTGCTTCCTCCCCTGGGCTCTCACCTTAAGGAAAACAATGTTCGAATGGCAAGCGCCCCTCTCCAGGCTAGGGGATCAATTGCTGGAGTTCCGGTGCAGCTGTCACGGGGGGGCGGGGAGGGTGCGAGGGGGGCGGTGGGGGAGGGGTGGAATTCGGCTCGGGTTGAGGCCTGGACTGTGCAGGCAAGAGGCGGCTCCCGGAGACAGAGCAGGCTCTGAATTCTGGGAATGTTTTTGCAGCTGGAGTCTATTAGGGGAGGTCTCCTTGGCTTTTATTAATCCCAGCCTTCCTCCCCCCATGTGCATGCGCATGCGTGTGTGGGCGTGCGCCTGTGCCTGGATGTGGGTGTGGTGCCTGTGCGACTCACTTAGCCTTTGGTGGGTGTGGGGGGAGCCGGTGTGTACGTGTGTGCGCGCGGTCGTGTCTGGGTGGGTGCGTGCTGCTAGCAGAGAGAAGTCAGAGTGTGACTGGCCCGATGGGGCGGAGCGGAGCGAGCCCCCCCGCCCCACGTGATTGCACAGTGTTCCCATTTCATCAGCCATCAACCTCCCCCTTCTCCAGAGCTGCGCCGTGGGAGTGAACCTAAACGATGGCTCCTTCTCCTGAGCTCCAGACCCCCTTGCACAGGGGCAGCCATTCTGAACCGCGCCCACCCTGGCACCGCCGGGATCAAACCCAGTATTCCTGGCACCCAAAGCATGGGAGCTGTCAGAGCTCCTATGAATAAGGAGCAGGCTCCTTCCTCCATGTGATCCAGCCACGGGGGGGAGACATGGGCCGAAGCTCTGAGCCAGTGTCTCCTAGACGCACTGGTCCACAGCCACCACTGGATGGGACAGCTGCTCATGACACAGCACAGGAAGACAAAGGGACGGTACCGGCAACACGCATGGCCCACATGTGTAGGCGGGGACTCACATGCAGACAGCACGTATCGCTTGCACTATGGGGAACACGAGCTTCAGAATAGATGGGGGGGTCTTCCTGGTGCTCAGGCTGGGATGGGCTGGGGACCCCACTACCCCAGGCACACATAATTACAGCCCCACTCTAGCTAACGGCCTACCCGGGGGTCTATAATGCTCATCTGTGCAAATGGCTCCTGATCTCGAGATGGCCAGGAGGGTCCAAACCCCAAGGGCTTTTAGGGTGAAGTGTGGGGAGGGACTCCTCCTCCCCCTGTCTGTCGTACCCACCTTTTTGTCTTGTCCTGTACTTAGCTCGTTGGGCCCGTGACTGTCTTTTCATTATAGCACTGTACAGCACCTAGCGCAACCAGGTCCCAACAGAACTATAATGTGCTACTGGAATCCAAATAGTGGGGATTAACAATGGGTTATTAATATTTGTCAGTAATTACAAGTAATCCCACACATGTGCAAATGCTCACCTCCATGCATGCACACAGGTACATCCACACACGTGTATGTATGCTCACAAGCACACCCACATGCTTGTGCAAAGACACACACATGCACATCCTCTCACCGTAGCACCTGCACGCATGCACACAAGCACGCCCTGCCAGTCCCGGATTCTGGAGCATACCATAAGGACCATTTCAACTGGATCATTTATCTGGCAGGCTTTCTCCAGTCCTCTGCCCCTTCCTGAAGGCCTCCCCATACCCTCCCTATGGATGGGGACTGGGCACTGCCCGTTACCCTACTCTGTTGAGCCAGGATGTGTGCTCCTGGCCATGCACATGAGTGGTCTCACCCAGGGAGGGGTTCAACCTCTCCTTGTTTATCTTGCTAGTGAAAAATGCCCTGGCAGAGGGGGATAGGAAGGATCAGAGTGTCTGGGGCAGGGGGTTCCTTCCAGTCCCTGCACCCCACCCTCCGATCCCACTAGTTATTGCTCAGGTATTTGAGGGGCTTCATTCCTCCCCCCTCCCCCCATAATAACTGGACTGAGTCTTGCCCATGCCTCTTTGTCCATCACCTCTCCTGCCCAGAGGGAGACAGTCCTGGGCCCCAGGTATTTCACTGGCAACCCAATGGGAGGAAGTTTCTCTCCAGAGGCATGTGTGTGCATGTGTTAGTGCAAGCCCATGGGGATGAGTGCAAGGAGTTCACATGCAAGTGCAAGTGGTCGAGCAAGGAGCACAATTTAAAACCTAAGCTACAGAGCGTGTGGCCATGCGGGAAAGGGGCTGCTCATCAGTGTGTGAGTATGTGTGTGTGCACGCGTGGAAGTCCACACATGTGTGATTGCACACTGCGTGGGTCTGTATTTCAGAGGCACTGAGCACTCTCTGGTGCGAGGCGGAGCTGAAGGCACTTCTGAAAATCAGGCGTGTGGGTGTGTGTGTGTGTGTGTCCATGAGTGTGTGTGCTTTCCTGGGTGTGAGTGCAGAGTGGGCAGATATGCAAGAATGTGCGTGTTAGTGTGAGTCCACTCTGTGCGTGACAGGCTGGGTGTGTGCACAAGCACAGCACTGTGTGTGAGTTCTTGTGTGTGCAGAGTGGGCCGCGCTGGACTCCACCCACACGTGGCTCTGCACTCTCGCTGTGGGGCTCGGCCTGCAAATGCCGCCCTGACCCTTGGGGCTCTGTGCACAGCCAGGCCAGCAGGCAGGCAGCAGGAAACGTTAGTTTAGCTGTGACCCAGACGTGTCTGGAGTCAATGCCCGAGCAGCAGGCAGCGTGCTCTCGCCCTGCCTCGGCTGCTGCCAGGGGCTGCTCTTCCCACACGCTCCCAGCCCAGCGAGGGGCAGGAACCAGAGCAGCTCCTCCTCCCACACCTCCAGCCTTCTGGGAGCTCCACGTGGATTTCCCAGGCAGCCCATTGCTCCCCCCATAGGCTGCGGGGAATGGCCCATGTGACTGCAGACTAGTTAGACAGGGCTGCTTTCTTATGGATAGAAGCCCCCTGGGTGTGTCCCAGCCCCGCCACGCACAGATCTGGCCTGGCCTAAACGGTCTGCAGGCTTATTCCCTGCAATTTCTACCGGCTCCCTTCCTCTTCTCTTTCCCCACTGGATCTCCAAAGCGGAGCACCGAGTCGGACTGTGAAATGCCCGGTGGTTGAGTGGGTAGGACCGTAGGAGATGGGGCCAGAGGAGTTTGCCAGTCCCCAGCGTGGGGCCCTTGCTTTGCCCTCCTTCCCCGAGAGTCTGTGAGCTCGGGGTTTGGGTGGTAACAGTGTTCCTAGCCGGAGCGGGAGTGTGTGGGGAGGGTGCACGAGACAAATCATGCTCCCAAAGCCCTGCCGCATGGCCTATGCCCATGGCAGCTGCTGCAGCTGCTGCTGGGAAAGGGGCTTGTGTTCCAAATGTCAGACTATTTCTCCAGTTTCTGGCTCTGGAGAAGCAGAGCCACTCACGGCTGTAACAAAGACCAGCTGCTCTGCGGTGGTGCTGCAAGCTCCGGCTTCACCATTTATAGCCCTTTCCTTTGCACATGGCTCCCCACAGCTGATTGCTTTTCAGGGCAGGCTGCCCTTCACTCCCGGCTGCAATGGAATTGGGCCTAGCTGACAATATGTGCATAGTCATTTTCATCTGGAGGGGTCTCAAACCCTCTTGCCAACCACTTAGATGGGAACCACTTCCCTCAGCACTGGAATGCACCCACCTCTGAGGTGCAGCATGGCGGCTGTTGAGCAGTTTGGGACAGGAAGTGATGAACACCGTCTGTGACTGAAAATGCAGAGGGAAATCAAGGAGGCAGAATGTAGCCACCTGAGTTGGAGTTTGGCCGAGACGCAGGAGGTGACACGTCTGAACTGAATGACAACGTGACAATCCCGTGGGTGCTTTAAGAAGCTTCTGTGTCTCTGGGAGGCACCCGTGCTAGAGCCTCATGGCTAGAACAGGAAGTGGGAGTCAACTTGTAGGTCTGTTCTCTTCTGTTTCTGACTCCTGGTGTAATGCTGGCAGAGTCCCTGCCCCACTCAGTGCCACGGGTCCCTGTCTGTAAAATGGGCACAATACAACCTCTCACAAGGAGACAGGGGTTGTTCAGTTATGGCCGCATAGCGCCCCCTATGGGAGCACCGGTGGGCACGGGGGGTGGGAGGGAGACTGGCCAGCACCATAGCCTGCAGCAGCTGGGCTTTTCCTACGAGCCTTTCATCAAATGTGGACCTGGCATGTGGGAGATTAGGCAGGGGCCAGGTGTTCTCGCAATACTATCCTGTTCCTCAGGAGGGTATCTCAGCTACTTGTAAATCATCCTGCTCCCCTCCCCTCTGCAGGGACCTTCCCCAAACCAGGGCAGGTCAAGATCACACACGAGCAGGAATCCATCTCCCTGGGAAAGCTTGTTCGGGGACAAGGGGAGATGCTCCAGGACCTCTCTACTGCCTGGGGAAAGCCTCCCTGTGCTAGTGTGGGGAGAGCTCAAAGGGAGGCCGCTGAGTCCCTTCTGTCTCATCTCCCATTCCAGCTCGCCCATGTGTTCCTTGTCACCTGCCCCGAACCAACTCTCCCACAACAGAGTTGACCACCTAGTGTTTCTTCAGCCCCATCCATCTAGAGAACACCCCGCAATTCACAGACACTGACTAGTTAAGCTGGGGAGGTTACTGTTATTACATGCGACAGGTGGGGAAACTGAGGCACAAAGCGGGGACAGTGCTTTTCCCAAGGTCACACATGGCCTTAGCTCAGGCTCCCTGTAGCTCTGGCTCCTACCCTGACTGCTCCCTCTGCTGGAAGGAAGCGGGAGTTTCTCTTCTCTATTTAAAGGCCTAGGTGACTGCCAGCCCGGGCCAGTTTTATGGGCTCTGCCTTTCTCTATTTAAAGGCCTAGGTGACTGCCAGCCAGACCCTCAGCCACTGCACTGTGACAAAGCAGTTTAAGCTGACGGTGGGTGCTAGGGGCACGAGTGGGGCTTCCACCTCCCAGGCAGAGCCCATAAAACTGGCCAGCTGGCAGTGCACACCGAGCCCCCCAATGGATTTCCCAGGACAGCGCCCTCAGTCCAGGGATGGTCCCAGGAAAACCTGGGCAAGTGACAAGGGCTGGATGCAGGGCTAGAGCCAAGGTGGCCTCAGCCAACCTCGCTACCAAAGCTCTTCTTGAAATTGTGTGTGTCCCCTCACACATCAGCCATTCCACAGCACTCACCTTTATACTGTGCAGTCGGAGTCATCTGGCACAGTGACCACAGAGTACAGTCAGCCCATCAGTTCGGGTTACAATGCACAGTACGTGACAGACAGGGAGGACAGTTACTCTACAGCGATATGCCATCAGGACAGCCCCAGGACAATCATTGAGCAAAACATATTTACAGCATCACATGGCAGAGTCCTATAGTACAATCACAATACAGTGGCAGCCTGTTATATACAGCTCAGTACCCCGCTCAGCTGCAGGCCAGTGACAGCGAGCCACAGCACAGGTCAGTCACAATCATGCACAGCGAAGCACACCACGCTACAACAGCATCGCCGGCCCCAAACCTTCCAAAACGAGAAGTCAGCCCTAAAATCATGAGATAGGCTTAAAAATCATGAGATTTTAAAAAAAGAAAACCCCGCTGTTGGGTTCTTTTTCTTTGCCTGGGGCGTTGGAGCCTTCAGGGCACACTTTGATCACATTTTCAAACTTCTCATTGTGACCATTTACTTTTAAAAAAATAAAAGCTGAGATACGTATGTAATCCCAGGACTCCAGGAGCTGGGACTTTCAGAAAAATGATTGCGGGACTTGTGATAAAATTGCATGCATTGGCAGCACTATTGTAAAACACCTCCCCGTGGATGTGCCAGGAATCCCCGAGCCCTTTGCACCCATTTCATGGATTTATCTTGGCATCCTTTGACAAGCTAGAACATACCTCCCTACCCTCTCCCTGGACTTGCCCTAACAGAAACCCAAAGAGACTGTAAAGCTACAGGAAAATCCTGGAACAAACTAACCCTGGAGGCTGTTTGAACCTTTCTGGGTTTATTTCTGAGGCATGATCAGAACCAAGACGTCAGCCAGAGACAGGAACTAGCCTCCTTCAGATCAGACATATATCTGACCAGCTGTCCTGACCAAATCCCAGGATAGTTAATTACATTCTACTTCCCTAACCCACACTTTGCACTTTCAAACGGTTTCTTCTTCACTTCCTGTCCTAAACTCTTGAGGAGTGTTGTGGCTGTTAAACAGCTGCTGGGTTTCACACCAGAAGCAGCTGCCTTTCAGGGGTGGACGCAGTGATCTCGGTGTGTAGTAAGTACATCAGATTGTTCAGTTCTTGGCCTGCTTTGCTGTCCCCTCATAGTTACAGGAGCTATAGTGATGTGGTATGTTATTATTCTATCACTGTAATGACCTAAACAGCCAGGAAATGACAGGGCATTTTGCCAGAAAAGAACCTCATGCTTAATAGCGTGCATTTTCATTTTACTAGGTGCCCTGCAGACACAACCACTGTGCCACAAATACGTACAGTATCCAGGCGTTTGCAGCCACCTCTTCCAGCTCCTTATTAATCGCCAGGGTTTTGCTGGAGGCCATCAAACCACTTTGTAAATAGGGCCGAGTGCATCCTCAGGCGTTCTGGGGGACCTCAGGGTGAATATCATTGTCTCCATTTTACATGGGGAAACTGAGGCACAGAGAAAGACAATGCCTTGCCCAAGGCTGCCAAGGGGGTCAGCGGCAGAACTGGAAATAGAACCTAGGAGTCCATACTCCAAGCTCTCTGCTTTACCCAGGAAAAAAGCCCCTCCTGTACTGCTGGAAAGACAGTGCAGACTCCCAGTCTCCTCACCCTCTCAGAGCTGTGACTCCATTAGAAGAGCTGACTTCATTGCCTGGGACACACTGGGTTTTCCTCCCCAGCGAGTCGGCCCGGCTCAGCTCGGGTGCGTTGTGGTGGCAAGTGGCTGTGGAGACAAGAGGGGGCTGCCAGGATTCCACCAGGGCAGCTCACTGCCCTTTGGCCCTAGCCTCACCCCTCGCTTTCGCTCCCCACCAAATCCTCACTTAGTGTTTTGTTTTCTTTGCCCCTTTCCTTTGTGCAGCCTTGGCTGTGCTCAGCGCCACCTCGCAGGCCATCCAGGGGAGATGGGGAGACCCCGAGCCTGGCATCTGTCATACCCCCAGTCACTGGGACGGGGGCTGGGCTCACTCATCAGCTGCCTGGGGTGTGCCAGGACTGGATGGCCCATTTCACCCCCCACGCTGCCAGTTTGAACCTAGCCCCGATCAGGCCGGGTAGATCCCTTCCCAGTCACCGGGGAGAGGGAGGGCAGAGGAGGAAGGTGGCAGCAGATCAGGTCAATAGAACAGGGAAGGGGTCAGCGCTGGTATGGCGCCTCTGCACTTCACAGCCATTTCGTTCGACAGCCATGCCTGTGGGGTGTCACTGTTACCGTGCCACTCTGGGGTGTCACTCGGAGGGGGTCATTGTGAGTGGGATGTCATGGTGACAGTGTCACTCTCAGGTGTGACTTGGAGGGGCATCACTACCAATGTTATGCTGGGGGGTGTTGCTCTCAGGGCGTCATGCTGTGATTCCCAAGCGCTGTCCTTAGGCTGAGCTTCAACTGGCAAGGACAGTGCCAGCATCCCCACCACCACCTGGGTCCTTGCCTGCCCTACAGAGGGCCATGGCTGACAGAGGGAGACCCTCCGGAGCATGACCAGAGAGACCTCTGGGGGAATCCAGAAACTGAACAGTGGCACCGATGAGGAACCGAAGCTGGGGTAGGAAGTAGCCCAGGGAACAACCATAAATGCCACATATTTGAGCTGCTAGTCACAGGGTCCTGGGTTGGAATCCGATGAGGCAGGGAGGGCCCACGTTCCCCTACCCCCGGCCGCTGGCTCTTGCTACTGGGTGGTGCTGCTAGGTTCAGATTTCAATCCCCCAGCACCTCCCTGAGTGACACGCCAGAATCACCCCCCAAAGTGATGCTGTAACAGTGACACAATCACCCCCCGAGTGACACCCCAGAATCACCCACCTCAGAGCGACACCATAAATGACACTGTTGCAGTGACCTTCCCTCCAAGTGATGCTTTGAGGACAGCATTGATCACCCCAGAGCCTGGCACCCTCCAAGTGAGCCCTCAGGTCAGCCTGGGCAATGGGCTGATGTTCCCATTCTCAGGAGCTGAGTCACCTCCACAGGCTGGAGCAAGCTGAGGCTCCCCAACCAAAGGCCTGGTCGTCATCTCCTCAGCACCTACCTCTCAGGCCAGCGGCTGCCTCGTAGCACCTGCAGCCATTGCTGAGGGGAAGATCTGACCACAAGTGCCTCTAAACCCTTGTCAAACCCAACGCTCACGCAGCCCCCCCCGGGAACTGTGCAGGTGGACATGTGAGGGGATAAGGGGGTGTCCGAGAATGGGGAGAGGCTCAGGACCAGGTTTTCAAAAGAGTTCAGTGGATCCTGGGGGATGAACACTTGAAAATCTGGCCCCGGGGTGTTGTAGGAAGGGTGTGGGTGTGTGGGTGAGTGGGTGTGGGTGAGAGAGAGGGATATCTGCGCATATGTGAGTCTGTGTGAGTTTATGCAGGGCTCTGTGATGCGGGGTGTGGCCATGGATGAGGGTGTGTGGAAGTGTGGGACATTGTATGCATGTCTCTTTGTGTGCTCTAGAGGTGGTAGGAAAGATTGTGTTTGCGTTTGTGTGCACCTCTGAGTGTATGCGGCTGTCTGTGCATTGTGGAGTGTGTATGCAGTTGAAGGTGAGTGTTGTGGGCATATGTGTGTTTGTGCTGTGCGTGTGTGTGCAGTTCTGTGTGAGTGAATGCATGTCTGTGCTGTGGGGGGATGGATGTAAATGAAATATGTGCATGTCTGTGTTGTGGGGGTGTGGGTGAGATAGTGAGTGGGTGCGTGTAGTTTTGTGAGATGGTACTTATGTATGTGCGGCTTGTGTGCTGTGTGTGAGTGTGAGCTGTGTGTGTACCTGTCATAAAAGGGCGGGAGAAGGAGGTTTATTCTGCCATACAGAAGCCTCTGTTGCACTCACTTGCCCCTGCCCTTCTTCCCTCCCCAGGCTGGCTGAGGAGAGGATGGGGGTGGCACCAGCAGGGTTGGGAGCTGATCTCTGCCATCTCCAGCACTTGTCTCCAGCTGGCCAGTGGCCCTGCTAGGTGGGAGTCCTGGTCCTTGGGGGAAGCAATTACCGGCCTGGCCAGACCCATGACCCTCTTGCTTGTGAGGGAGATGCTCCCAGTTCCCTGCCCCCATCCATCCTCTCGGCACTCAGCTCTGCCCCTGCCCGTTGGCGCTGGCTGCCACAGCCTAGCGTGATCAGAGCTGGTGTGGGAGGCTCTTGCAGCCTGGGCTGTCCGTGTCATTGGCTGATGTGCACTGATGGATAGCGCGGCCCCATCGGGCACAGGCTGACAGGGCGAAGGCGATGAGCAGACAGGCGAGTGTTTCGTAGCGTGGCTCCCATGCCACATGGAGGGTTGGCCCTGGGCGAGCTCAGGAACGTCAGAGCTGCCCTAAGCAGCTGTGGCCTAGAGCTGTGCAGCTCCCCACCTTGGCCTGCCATCCCATGAGACCTCACCAGCTGGGCCTGGATGGGAGGCCGCTGAGGGGCCGCAGGGAGCTGTGCTGGCAGTTCAGCACCTGTCAGTACTGAGCCCTGGCCCCAGCATGGGGCTAAGGGGCACTGCATGGCTAGAGAGGATGAAACATAAAGCAGGGAGCTTCCCTCTCTTAGCACTTCAGTGTGTGCATTGGGGTGCCCCGCCCCAGGCCCATCTACTCCCTAAATCCTCTGCATCAAAGGCACAATCCACCTGGAAGGGCTGATCTACTCCTCAGGGCCTGGAGCTCTTGTCCCTCCTTGCCCAGAGCGCCATGCTAGGACACAGCCTTTCATGGACTTGCAAAGACATCCCCATTTCCCATCTCAGGTGGGGAGGGCTTCATGCTTGCGGAGCTCCATAGACTTCTCGCAACCCAGAATGACAGAGCTCCCAGTCCCAGGATGAGATGGCAGCCCAGTCTCTCTTTCTCTAGCCTGGCCCTGCTTTGGTCACAGAACACCCAGCGTGTGGCTGCACTAGCCTTGCTGAAGTTATTGTTACCCCTTGTGCCCCCAGCGGTTGTTCCCATTCAGAGGCGACACTGATGATACGACCCAGGTATTTCTTTGGCACACAATTCTGTTTACTTACAAAGAATGGCCCCAGTGCGGTCCCTGAACATGGCAGGTGTCATGTCAAACAGCAGGCAACAGCAGTAGTATACGGCTCGATAGCATTCATCACCATGTATTTTTGGATAGGTTTCCACGCCCCATTTAGGACCTATGTCCCGCCCTCCATCCTCGTTTCCATTGGTGTCGAGGTTTGGTGCTGTTGGCCATTTTGAAAAAAATATTTTTTATTATTTTTTATGTTTGAATGGGGGAATGGTGCGTGCTTGTGCTTTGATACATTTGGTTGCTTGTTTAGAGAAAAAGGTTGAAAGAATAGAGTGAGAGAGCTTAAAGATTAAAAAAAGAAAGCTTTCGTAAGGTTTAGAGGGAAAAAAGAAAGAAAGTTTGTTTGGTTATGTTTAGTAAGGAGAGATGATTTTAAAGGCCAAGTTTGGCATGTTATTAAAGAATAGAAAGAGAGAACTTTTAAAAAATGGAGATATTTGTTTTTAAAGGGTTAGTTTGAAAGAATAGAGGCAAGTTATTAAAGAAAAGAGAGATTTTTGGTGAGGTTTAGTAAGGAGGGGTGTTTTTAAAGGCCTAGTTTGGCATGTTATTAAAGAAGAATTTTTTTGAGATAAATGTAAAAGGTGTATTAAATATAAGGGTAGGTTAAGAAAAGCGCATTTAAAAAGAGTTAAATAAAAGAGAAACATATAAAGGAAACCATTTAATAAGCATATGGTAAAAATATAAAGGTTGATTAAGAAAGAAACATTTAAAATGTTAAATATAAGGGTAGGTTAAGAAAAAAGCATTTAAAAACATTAAATAATATTGAAAAATAGGTTAAAAAAGAACACACATGGGAAAAAATGGGCATTTACTAAAGCAGAGACTGTTTAGTAGCACATGGTAAAAAGTATAAAGGGAGGTTAATAGAAAAGCATTTAAACTATTAAATACAAGGACAGGTTAAGAAAAGAGCATTTAAAAAGAGTTAAATAAAAGAGAACCGTATAACATCTCTTCATGAGAGGCTTGACTGCCATGCCGGTGTTGGCCAGGGCTTTCTAGGTGCAGCCATAGACATTGACTTCCCCGCTTTCCCTTGGGTGCTCGACCCCCCCTCTGCCCCACCCCCACTCCACCCCTTCCATGAGGCCCTGCCCCTTTCAACCCCTTCCCCAAAGTCCCCACCCCAACTCTGCCCCCTCCCTGCCCCATTCCAACTCCTTTCCCAAATCCCTGCCCCAGCCCCACCTCTTCCCCGCCTCCTCCCCAAAGCACAACACATTCCTGCTCCTCCCCCTCCCTCCTGGAGTGTGTTAATGCCACCAAACAGCTGTTTGGCGGCGGCCGGGGGGGAAGCACTGGGAGGTAGGCGGAGGAGCAGGGACGCAGCGTGCTCAGGGGAGGAGGTGGAGCAGGGGGTGAGGGAAGCTTGGCTGCCAGTGAGCGCAGAGCACCCACTAATTTTTCCCTGTGGGTGCTCCAACCCCAGAGCACCCACGGAGTCGGCGCCTATGGGTGCAGCCATTTTTAATCATCAGACCTGTTTAAGTAGAAGCTCCTCCTTACTTAGGGAGGGAGAGCAACGGCAGCTGTAAACTATTGGCTAAGAATATCATGTGGCCTGACTAAAGTAAGGAGGAGCTTCTTGAAGAAACAAACACACTGTTGTGGCAAACCGTGTTTGAGATGGGTCATGGGAGCGGGGAAATGGATAGCTAACCATGCCTGTACCTGCAAGAACGACGTGGTGGAGAAACATGTGGCCAGATCGCTGGGCCAAGATTTGTTTGCGACTCTGGACCCTGGCCAGGAGAACCCAAATGATTCAAACAAAGGGCTGTATTTAGACGAGGCACAGGTACGTTGTATGTAAGAACATTCAAGGGATGCTTTGGCAGGGACCCAGTCACCGGTGCTCGGTTGGCTAGAGCCTTTT
>NC_048320.1:2133794-2150599 GCF_013100865.1 Trachemys scripta elegans | reverse complement strand
TATGGAGGATAATGCTATGACAGGAACTGTTCGTGGGCGAACAGTGGCAGAGGGAAATGGAATCACCAGAAACATACATAACTTCAAATTTCTGTGTGGCTTAGTGTTGTGGTATGACATACTGTTTGAAATAAATGTTGTAAGCAAGAGACTCCAAGGTGTTGCCCTTGATATATCTGGAACAATGGAACAACTGGACAAAGCAAAGTCATACCTACAGTCTTTCCAGTCAGATGAGGGATTTCAAAACGTTCTGAAGAGTGCACAGAAGTTGGCAGAGGAACTTCACACTGAAGCTATTTTCCCACCCATTCAAGAATACAAGAGTCACCGAAGAAGACGACATTTTGATTACGAGGCACGGGATAATCCCATGAGAGACCCCAAACAACAATTCAAAGTTGAATTCTTTAACCAGGTGCTCGTTTGTGCAATACAGTCAGTTGAAGAACGTTTCATGCAGCTCAAGGAACACAGCAGTATATTTGGGATGTTGTATGATATTCCAAAACTCCTCACTATACCTGAAGAAGACCTACCCCAGCAATGCAGGGCACTAGAGACAGTGTTGACACATGATGACATGCGCAATATTGATGCGAGTGATTTAGGTGATGAACTGAAAGCCTTTTCAAGATACATTTCAGCAGGATCAACTCCAAAGACTGTTCTGGAATATATGTGCACAAATAAGATGACCACCTTCTTTCCAAATGCTTTGTTGCTCTGCGCATACTTCTAACACTTCCTGTAACAGTTGCCAGTGGAGAATGCAGCTTCTCCAAGCTGAAGTTAATAAAAACACATCTACGCTCCACAATGACACAGGAGAGGCTGGTCGGCCTTGCAACCACCTCAATAGAGCATGAGCTGGCCCAGACTGTGGACCTTCAGGAAGCAGTTCAAATCTTTGCAACCAAGGAGGCATGGGAGGCACCACTTTGATTATTCAAACAGATACAAATGCCAGTGTTTACTATGCAGACAAGAAAAGTTACATTTGTTGTTCAGGTGTTTGAAAATTAAGTGTTACTTAAACTTTTTGAACAAGGCATTTTAAGTTGTTAGTTCTCCTTTATTGGGGTAGGTAGCAGAGCAGTACCATGAGAGGAGCAGAACAGGAAGAAGGCAGAATTGAGACCTTTCAAAGTTTTGGCCCAAACGAGGGGGCATGGGGGCGTTATTTGAGATCCCCGCCTCAGGTGCCAAAATGTTGTGGGCCGGCCCTGGCCTTACGCATGCACCAAATCTAACTTGCAACCAATTAATCAGAGACCAGGGTTGGGGAGGGAATATCTTCTATTGGACCAACTTCGACTGGTGAGAGAGATGAGCTTTCGAGCCACCCAGAGCTGTTCAGCAGGTCTGGGAAAGGTCCTCGCAGAGTCACAACTAAATGCAAGGTGGAACAGTCTGTCTCCCTCACCAGGAGATATTGTCCAATAACAGATATTACCGCAGCCACCTTGGCTCTCTAGCATCCTAGGACCAACACAGCTACAACTACACTGTGAACCATCACACACTCAAACACACGCATTCACATCTCCTTTCACTTACATGTTCAGTCACTCCCATATTCATTGACACTCAGGTTCACATTCACCTTTGTTCACACCTGCACCAGATTTCCAAGTGCTCAGCACTTAGTGTGCTGAGCTGTTTGGGAAATCAGGCTGTATTCTTGTTCCTTTGTTATTCAGGAACGCTGTTCAGGCCTCACACACTCAGACTCACAAGTGCATTCACACCAGCACTCTCACACTCATTCAGATACACACTCAGACGCACACATGCATTTGCACCAGTACTCTCACATTCGCTCAGGGACTCCCACTCTCCCATTCCTATCCATGCACACTCATATGCAAGGGGCCTGATCCAGAGACCTTTCAAACCAACTGAAAGTCTTCTATTGAGTCCCATGGGCTTTGGATTGTGCACCTAGAGATCTGGGCCAGATCCCCAAAGGTAGTTAGGCTCCTAATTGCTACTGATGAGTTAGGTGCCTAAATACCTTTGGGGATCTGGGCCTTGGTGCCTGGTATGTCAGGGGCTCCCATGCAGCACCAGAGCCTGCAGCCCAGTGTCCCACTGTCACCGAGGACCCGTCTCATCCTGCCTGCTCACCGCTTGGGGTCTGGCCACCAGGGAGGAGCTGTTGGTGGGACAGCGCGCTGCCGTGTGCTTCTCCCTTCCTCGCCCTTTGCCCTGATGTCACAGCCCAGTTCTGCCACCTGGGCCAGTACGAACCCAGCTCTCTGGAAGACTCCAAGCCCACGCTCCACAGAGGGTGATCTCTCCACCCCAGCATGCCCCAGGGCTTAGTCCTAAAGCAGTGACCCAAGGGCTGTCGGGCTCCTGTTGGGGAAGAGGCCAGAGCCCACAGGGGTCCATGCCTCCAGCCTTGGCAGTTACGTGGGGGGAAGGTGCTGGGGGGAGATTACTGCGGTTGAATCAGTGCAATCCTGCTGATGCTTTGCATATCTCTAACAGCTTCCATCTGAGGCACTCTAGGCACTTTACACACATGGATTAATCACCGCACCTTCCTCCCTGAGAAGCGTCCTAGAATTATCTTCTCTGTTTTACAGATGGGGAAACGGAGGCACAAATGGACTTTAAGTGACTTGCCCAAGCTCACACAGTAAGTCAGTGCTAGAGTTGAGAATAGAACCCTGGAATCCTGACTCCCAGCCCCCCTGTTCTAACTACTGTAGTAGGAAGAGAGCCTGAGACATAAGCCCTTGTATCAGATGCCTGAGGCCTGGGCTAAACTAGCAATGAAAACTTTCTTGATATAAAGCAAAGTCAGGCTGTGAGCTAGAGGCAGGCCCTGCTCACAGAATCTGGCAAGAACAGGACTGATATTGCAGAAACACACATTCCTGAACAGTGGTAGGCACAAAACACACACACAGAAACACATTCCAGAAGGGTGGTACCAGAACACCCTGTATCAAGAATGGTACAAACACATTCCCCAAAGATAGCAGGAACACACTGACCCCTTCTAAAGATAAGGTCAAGATGACAATGTGATGGATAGAGATGTATATGGTGATGGATGGTAACGTTAGAGAGTGTCAACTAACTACGTCAGAGGGGCACTATGTAACTTTTTTTGTATTGGGGTATAAAGATGCATTTCGGGGGAGTGCCTCTGTCTGGCCTAGGGAGAAACAGAAAATCCCGCTGTTGACTGAGCCGGTCCATTGTTATGGGCATACATGTATTAGTGGTCTGGTAGCGATTGCGGGATACTAGTACCGTGCTTCCTCGACAATAAAGCTGGCTGGGTGCCTTTGTCCCTTAACAGTTTTTGTGGTCATTGGGCGGTTCACTTGAGGTCTGCCATGCCAGCTGTCTATGCAGGGCTGGAGCGGCACACAAAGGGAACACACACACACACACACACAGCCAAACATCTGACCACAACCACTAGAACCCACACCCGCCCCTGCTGGGACTAGATCCCCTGAGTCCACATGCTGTGTTTGCCACTTGCTATTATTGTGTGGGCCCCCTACAGAAAATGACCCATGTACACCTCCATTCATAGAATCATAGAAGAATAGGGTTGGCAGAGACCTCAGATCCAACCCGCTGCTCAAAGCAGGACCAACCCCAACTAAATCATCCCAGCCAGGGCTTTGTCAAGCCTGACCTTAAAAACCTCTAAGGAAGGAGATTCCACCACCTCCCTAGTTAACCCATTCCAGTGCTTCACCACCCTCCTAGTGAAAAAGTTTTTCCTAACATCCAACCTAAACCTCCCCCACTGCAACTTGAGACCATCGCTCCTTGTTCTGTCATCTGATACCACTGAAAACAGTCTAGATCCATCCTCTTTGGAACCCCCCTTCAGGTAGTTGAAGGCTGCTATCAAATCCCCCCTCACTCTTCTCTTCTGCAGACTAAACAATCCCAGTTCCCTCAGCCTCTCCTCATAAGTCATGTGTCCCAGCCCCCTAATCATTTTTGTTGCCCTCCGCTGGACTCTCTCCAATTTGTCTACATCCTTTCTGTAGTGGGGGGCCCAAAACTGGACTCAGTACTCCAGGTGTGACCTCACCAATGTCGAATAGAGGGGAATAATCACGTCCCTCGATCTGCTGGAAATGCTCCTACTAATGCAGCTCAATATGCTGTTAGTCTTCCTGGCAACAAGGGCACACTGCTGACTCAAATCCAGCTTCTCGTCCACTGTAATCCCCAGGTCCTTTTCTGCAGAACTGCTGCTTAGCCAGTCGGTCCCCAGCCTGTAGCGGTGCATGGGATTCTTCCGTCCTAACAGGACTCTGCACTTGTCCTTGTTGAACCTCATTGATTTATTTTGGCCCAATCCTCTAATTTGTCTAGGTTCCTGTGGACTCTTTCCCTACCCTCCAGCGTATCTACCTCTCCCCCAAGCTTAGTGTCATCCACAAACTTGCTGAGGGTGCAATCCACGCCATCCTCTAGATCATTAATGAAGATATTGAACAAAACTGGCCCCAGGACCGACCCTTGGCGCAGGCCGCTTGATACCGGCTGCCAACTAGACATCGAGTTGTTGAGCACTACCTGTTGAGCCTGATGATCTAGCCAGCTTTTTATCCACCTTATAGTCCATTCATCTAGCCCATACTTCTTTAACTTGCTGGCAAGAATACTGTGGGAGACCGTATCAAAAGCTTTGCTAAAGTCAAGATAGATCACATCCACCGCTTTCCCCATATCCACAGAGCCACTTATCTCATCATAGAAGGCAATCAGGTTGGTCAGGCATTGGTAAATCCATGTTGACTGTTCCTGATTACCTTCCTCTCCTCCAAGTGCTTCAAAATGGATTCCTTGAGGACCTGCTCCATGACTTTTCCAGGGACTGAGGTGAGGCTGACTGGCCTGTAGTTCCCCGGATTCTCCTTCTTCCTTTTTTTAAAGATGGGCACTACATTAGCCGTTTTCCAGTCATCCAGGACCTTCCCTGATCACCACAAGTTTTCAAAGATAATGGCCAATGGCTCAGCAATCACATTAGCCAACTCCCTCAGCACCCTTGGATGCAGCACATCCGGCCCCATGGACTTGTGCTCATCCAGCCTTTCTAAATAGTCCTTAACCTGTTCTTTCACCACTGAGGGCTGCTCACCTCCTCCCCATGCTGTGCTGCCCAGTGCAGCAGTCTGGGAGCTGACCTTGTCTGTGAAGATGGAGGCAAAAAAAGCATTGAGTACTTCAGCTTTTTCCACATCCTCTGTCACTAGATTGTCTCCCCCATTCAGTAAGGGGCCCACACTTTCTTCTTGTTGCTAACATACCCATAGAAACCCTTCTTGTTACCCTTCACATCCCTTGCTAGCTGCAATGCCAATTGTGCTTTGGCCTTCCTGATTACACCCCTGCATGCCTGAGCAATATTTTTATACTCCTCCCTAGTCATCTGTCCAGGTTTCCACTCCTTGTAAACTTCCTTTTTCACTCGCTTGTTTCCTCTAAAAGTTGTGAATAAAAACACACTGTTCAAAGGGTGAAATGACCATGGTTATTAAGAAAAAGAACAGGAGTACTTGTGGCACGTTAGAGACTAAAACATTTATTTGAACATAAGCTTCCATGGGCTACAGCCCACTTCATCGGATGCATAGAATGGAACACACAGACAGAATATAGTTATACATACAGAGAACAGGAAAAGGTGGGAGTAGCCATGCCAACTGTAAGAGGCCAATCAATTGAGATGAGCTATCATCAGCAGGAGAAAAAAAACTTTTGAAGTGACAATTGAGATGACCCATAGAAGGTGCGAGGAGAACTTAACATGGGGAAATCAATTCAATTGGTTAATGACCCAACGTGACAGATGGGTCCTGCCATTCTCCCAGCCTGCACATCCATTGTCAGCTGCCCCTTCCCCAACTGGCCCAACGGCTGCCTAGATCCAGTTTCCAGTCACATTGCCCAGAAGGGGGAGCTGGCATCTGCAACACTTCCCTCTGATGCACTGAAAGGGGCGCTGAGCCCACTGGCTGGGGCCCTCTGTAAGCTGAGAGGCAGCCCCCCCAACCTAAGAGGGAGTTGAAAGGAATTCATCTGATCCATTCAGGAAAACAAAATGCAGAGAGACAGGGTGGGGCCGAGACCTTCATCAGCTGGGCTGAGGCCAAGCCTTATCTGGAGAGGAGGCTTTCACACAGGCGTGTGTCTGACAGAAGCCTTCCCCGGGATCTGCCACAATCCTAATTTTCTGCTCTGAGGGACTTGATTGTGTTTGTATCTAATTTGTAGCCCCCAACTCCTCCGTAAACTCAGCCTGATGGGGATCTGGGCTCTCTGCTGCTTAGGAACCCCACACAGTTCGTACTGAATTCACTGCCCCTTGAAAATCCCATCTCACTCCATCCCACTCCACATTAGAGAATCAGCCTTTCTTTCTTTCTTTCTTTCTTTCTTTCTTTCTTTCTTTCTTTCTTTCTTTCTTTCTTTCTTTCCACCTCCTGAGCCTCCCTGCTCCAGTATTACCAGCCCAAAGCATTAAAAAATCAGGAGCCAGGCCTCAACAATCAGAAGATTAAAAAAAAAATTGGGGTTTGTTTTCTCTGGCTTCTGGTTTCTTCACTGCATCTGAATCACATTTTCAAGCTTTTCTCTACAATCATACAGGCTAGAAATTTACTTAAAAAAAAAGGAAAACTGAGATTCTGACATAATCCTTTGATTCCAGGACCTGGAGATTTAAGAAAAAAACCACCAACTGTCACAAGAGCAGTGATAAAATCACAAAATTTGGCAAGGCTGCCACTCCACTGGCCTCTCTCCCTTGTAGCCACGGGCCCGACGTACAAGACACCATCTGTTCCAAGTCAAAGCGCCAGTTCATCCCATTAGAGAGGAACAGGCCAGAGGCAAAGTCTGGAAGCAGATGCAAATCTCCCCCAGGTGCAGGGCAGTTTGGTGCTGGGCTTTGATCCCTGCTCCCTGGTGGCCCAACGGCGCTGGGAGCTGGCATAAACCAAGAGGCAGAGAGATTATCCACCAGGTGTTATTGGTGATGAATGAATAGCCTTTCACACCTTGATCCACCGCATGGCAGTCAAAGGGCTTGGCAAACTCTCACTAACGCTGTCTATTTAGATTGCAACCTCTTTGGGGCAGAGATTATCAGCTGCTCAGTTCAGCGCCCTGCACAATGGGGCCCTGAGCTCAGTCGGCCTTAGACGTCGTACTGCTGGCTGGTCTGTGTTTGGGCTTTGATCCTCAGAGTGTGGGTTTTAAACCATTTGAATACGCCGACATCACTATGGACCTCACCGGGAGATCAGCCTGAGCAAGAACTAAGGCAGGACCTCAGGGCTTAGCCGTTGGATTTGGGGCTGTTGGATTGTATCTATTATTGCTGTAGGGGGCTGGGAGGCCTCAGCAGTGCGGTCTGTTTTAGAGACAATGTTTGTTGTTGTTGTTCTACAGGAAGAATCCAACTCTGCAGCATCTTGAGCTCTGCATAGGAAGGATGGTCTAGAACAGTGTCTCCAAACTTTTTTGATCGCGCACCCCTACCAGTAAAAATGTTTTGAGCACGCACCCCCTGAGCACGCTGGTCTAGAAAATGGGCCTGAGATGCAGGACTCCAGGGTTCTAGTCCTGTGCCAGTAACCCCGGGCAAGTCCCTTTTCCTCTGGCTGTTCTGTGTAGGGCGTAGCCCTTTGGGACAGCAAGGGCTGTCTTGCTGTATGTTTGCAGAGGCCCTGCTCTTTCCTGGGGCCTGGAGGTGCTACTGGACCAGCAATCGAGTAAACCCCAGATCAAAGCTCGTTTTTCTAGAGCACACCCAGTGCCGGCGCAGTCACAGAACACAGACGGGGCGGCTGCAGGCGAGCTCAGGGAATCTGGCTCCCAGGATGGAAAAGGCCTCAGGTGTTAGCTCAATGGGAAGGGCACTAACAAAACCCCCGGGAGGGTGCAGTTAGGGTCACTGGCATAACCGGCCTTCTGCCCCCTCACCCGTTCAGTGCACCCTCAGGACCCCCAAGCCAACCTTTTGGGAAGCAGGAAATGCTCAGCTGGGGTGACGCTTCCCACATGCAGATGGCCTTAGCTCTGCCCAGCAGAGCCGGTAACGCAAGTATCCAGGAAGGTTTGTGAGTAAACAGCCATTCACAACCAATTGTCCTAGTCAATGGGAGCCATCAAGATTCCAAGCCACCATTAATGGCCCACACTTTGCATAGTTACAATAGGACTTCAGAGTAATACTTCATATTTCTAGCTTCTGATACAAGAATGATACAGTCATACGAATAGGATGAACACACGCAGTAGATTATAAGCTTTGTAATGATACCGTACAAGAGACCTTTTGCATGAAGCATATTCCAGTTACATCATATTCACCCTCATAGGCATATTTCCAGAAACATATGGAGTGCAACGTCACACCTGGATCAGAACAAGCCGAGCCGCATTGCTGGGCTCTGTCGACTACCTGTGCCGGGGCGCGCCACCGCGAGTGAGGAGCAGACAGGCCAGGGACACACGCTGCGCTCCAGAGACAGACGGATCCCCAGGCGCCTGGCGGGGGGATGGGGGATGTGACACGCATAGTCAGGCTGGTGAGGTCTCACCAGGGAAAGTGACTCAGATCCAGCTGATGGGGGGCTCCAGGCTCCCAGCCCTGTCTGGTGAGGAGGGAACTTCCTGCTCTTCTTCTTGGGGAGCAGAAAAGACTCACCCCTCAGCCCCCACTCTTATCACTGAACCTCCCCCACATGAGCTGGGCAGGGTCCCCTTCCCCCGATTCCTTGCCCATCCCTCCAGCTCCCCATCTCTCCTCGCAGTCTGTCCATCTCTCTGCTCCGGGCAGCCCAAATTTGGACATGGAAAAGTCCACACCCTGTAGTTGAACTGATCTAACGCCTGCTGGAGACATGGCCATGGAAGAATTCTTCTGTCGACGTAGCTACCGTCGCTAGGAGACCTGGTGTTCCTAAACTGATGGCAAACCCCTTCCATCGGCACAGGCTGCAGCTACATTAGGAGGTTGTGCTTGTGTAGGTACGGCACCGTGGCTATGCAGTGCAGGCCCCATCATGCAGACATGGCCTCTCCTTCACCCCATTTCTGCCTCTATGCCATTCCTCTCCCCCAACCCTCTCTCTCAGTCTGTGCCAAGCTGCCCTGCCTATCTTCACACTCTTGTGGGGCGGCCCCTCATTGCTTCCTCTCAGTGGTGGAAAGCGCATGAATAACTAAGCGCACCAGGGGGCCCCTGCACTTTTAAGGGTATCACACTGGGGAGACGGGGGCTGAAGGCCCTACAACTCCATATTTGGCAGAGATCAGTGTTGCAGATGGAAGAACCTGTGATTCATAGTGTGATGCAGCCTGGGGAAGGATACGTGTGTATTCCGTGGCCCCTTGCACCATGCACGAGCGACCCTTGTACTTTTGCACCAGTACAGGAGTTGTGAACACACTGTTGAATAGAAGAGAGGGAGAACAGAGAGTCTAGGCAAGCCACAGATAGGACAGCTCTGGAGCCCCACAGCTGCCCACATCCATCTGGGAAATAGTATTTTCCTGATTAAAAACAGAAATTCATTTGATGTCAGTTTTCTTTTCCAAATAGCAGAGAGACCTGGGGTTGGAGTTCAGCTGTGAGCGACATGCATAATATTATTGGGACTCACCAGCTAGCGCTGTTGCGGTGTGTTCTTTTTAACCAAACATATAGGCCAGGGGTGGGCAAACGTTTTGGCCTGAGGGCCACATCTGGGTATGGAAATTGTCTGGCGAGCCATGAATGCTCAGGAAATTAACAATTCAGAGATGTTCAAGTAAACTCTTATTACCTATCAGCTCTGGGTTCTTGGGGAACCAGGGCACAGTACCCAGTCTGTTAGACTCACAAAAGACACCTCCCCCCCCCCGGCCCCCGAGCCTCTGCTTGAACCAAAACAGATCAGAAGAAAGATTTACAGAAAGCAATAAAAAGGTCGTGGGAGATACACCTAAACCTCTCCGGACAAGGGAAGGAAACGCCTCTAGCCTCATTTGCATCGGAGATGGGTCAGGGAGGCATCCCCATTAGCATACAGAATGGAGGACAGAAATTCCAAGGCAAGAACTCTGGGACCAGAAAAGCAGGGAAGCAGTGCATGATGGGGAATCTCTGCTCCAGATGTTAATGAACTCACACCTGAACACACCCAGCTCAGTAGTTATGAGACCAATTCTAGTAATAAATCCTTTACTGGTATCCAAAATACTGAAGCCGCCTAATTGCATTGTGAGCTCCCTGGAAGGAACACCACCCATAGCCAGGAATGAGCAGTTCCTATTGTCTAGCCTGAACAAATCAACTTTGGGATACTCCCTTGAGCCATCAGTTTACCCATAAACAAATCTAGTGTTCTCCCTTGGACCATTGTTCTTTCCCTACAAAACCCCTAACCATGCTCAAGTAAGTGCTCTGATGCCTGGATCCAAAATTTGCATCAGTTTCATTGGGACTTCATCTTCTCCTGACTGATCATGCTGGGATGGGGGCTCTGCCTGTTTCCAGCACTCCAGACCCTTAGCTACCCCCACCACCTTGGACCCCCGATCGATTCAAGCTTCACGGAGTGGTGAGAACCTAACACTTTCCCCTCTTTCCCTCTCTCTAGGTGTAGCCTTCTGCCCCTGACTTGTGTGATCAGTTACAGTTTTCTAAACCTGATTTTTGTAATCAAATTTAAGTTAGATTTAATATTATAATTGTTTTGTTTGTTTGGCTCCCCTTGTATGGATATTACCTGGCAATAAATAACTTCCATGGTTAAGCTGGTTGCTTCTCTCCCCCCTCCACCCCATGGGTGTTTTTGGCTTCCCCATTTGCTCTGCAGCAACGCTCCCCTGCAGCACCCAAAAATCCTGTAGGGTTTGCTCATCAAGTGGGTTACGACCAGAACAATTGTAACGTGAAAGTGGAGATAGGGACGTGCTGAACCTGGGGCATACGAGGGTGGCCGCTTGGAAGTGCTGCTCCAGCCAGTCTGCTGGGTCCAGGGGCATACGAGGGCGGCAGATTGGAAGTGCTGCTCGACCCACCCTCCTGAGTCCAGGGACATATAAGGGGTCAGCTTGGAAGTGCTGATTAACCTGGTCCTCTCAGACACGCTCTGTTAATATGTGTGTGTGTGTGCACGCATGTGTGTGTGTGCACGCATGTGTGTGTGTGTGTGTTTATCTGATTCTGGGGCTGGAAGAATCCAGCCCTGGGGAACCTAGGTCCGGCAGGATTGCTCCATTGGGAGGGAACTTGCAGGAGGGAGAAGTAGAGCTCCGTATGAGAACCCAAGTGACACAAGCAGGACATTGATAGACTTACAGAACACCCCCTCTCCCCCACCCCGAAGAGTAACCCTAATAAATGAGCGTACCACAAAGTAACGGGCAAATCTGGTAACACTCTATTTAATGAAGATACATTTTAGTGGAACTAAACATAAAACTTTACTTACTATTATAAATATACCATCATAACAACATATAATTAAAGCACACTTACTCCCTTTCCACCCCCTCTTTGATTGATGTGAACAATGCAGCTGGTCACCCCTCTGTACAATGGCATCAAAGTCTGGTGTCATTCTTGTTGTGGAAATCTGTGTTTATTAAAAGTCTGTCTATAGTAAGGGATGTTACTGAGGAGGGGTGGGAGGATGCATGGGGCGGGATTCCGATCGCGGAAACAGCGCAGTGAAGTCAGGGTAAGCGGTGCCCGTCATGCCTGCGCAGTGCGGCTCTGCATGGGGAGTTGTGAGTCGGGGGCTGGGGAGCGCCAGGCAGGCAAAGCACGGCAAACCCCCAACCCTGCTCCCTGGCTGGAGTGCCAGAGCGGGGCAAGCCCCCAAACCCACTCCCCAACGGGAGCTCAAGGGCCGGATTAGAAGCTCTGATGGGCCACCTGTGGCCTGCAGGCCATAGTTTGCCCACCCCTGGTATAGGCAGTGAGATGGCAGAGAAGAGCTGTGCTGAGAATTGTGGTGCAGTTCTTTTTAGAAAGTGAGCGTATTACCTGTAAAAGTGTTCTCAATGCCTGAGTCTGTCTGATGGAATCATTATCAGAGCTGGTGCCTGCAGGATATACTCATGCAAAGCAAATATAAAATATTGCACGGCCTCAGAAACATTACAGCATCTCCAGAGTCTCCATTCCTGACACCGGGGCCCGACGTCATGGTCCTTGGGCATCTACAACTCCTCCAGAGTTAAAGGATGGCAGGGCCTGGCCCAGTTGGGCATTCTCAGGGATCTTGAGCCCTAGAGCTAGAGTCTGTTACTACTAATACTCCTCCGTACCCACAGAGCTCTTCTCCTCTGAGGATCTCAAAGTGCTTTACGAAGTGGGACAGTCTCAGGATTCTCATTGTACAGATGGGGAAACTGAGGCACAGAGAGCAGAAGGCACTTGCCCAAGGCTACACAGTGAGTTAGAACTGGGAACAGCAGCCAGGCATTCTGCCTTCTCCTTCATGCACTGCATCATACTTCCAGTGCTGCCCCCGCAAAGCATCCCTTTGCTCTCCTGTTCCTGGGGCCTGTTTGGAGCCATAGGGCCGGAGCTATGGAGTACTGGGTGCTGAGTCCTTGGTACCTACGCAAGAATTGAGCTGCTTGGAACGTCCCACCCTGCCCTGCGAAGAACTGAAGCAACCATGCGGGATGCTGCTGACCGTTCCGTTCCTAGCAGGGCTGTCTCTAACTTTTTTGCCACCCCAGGCGAAAAAAAAAGAGCACCGCCCCACTGTAACAACCCCCCAAGCGCCACGCTGCCGAAACCCCCTCCCCCCCCAGCACCGCGCCGCCGAAGCTCCCCCCGAGTGCCGCGCCGGCCACCAAAACCCCAGCCTCCCCCCCGAGTGCTGGGCTGGACCGCTGAAACCTCCGCCCCCGCCCCCAGTGCTGGGCCGGGCTGCCGAAACCCCCGCCCCCTCGAGCGCTGCGCCGCCGAAGCCCCCGAGTGCCATGCCAGCCCCCGCCACCCCCGTGCCGCGCCGCACCGCTGAAACAAAAACAAAAAACCCTGAGCACCCCCTGCCATCCCAAGATTGGCCGCCCCTTCCGAGGTGCCGCCCCAAGCACGTGCTTGGTCGGCTGGTGCCTGAAGCCGGCCCTGGTTCCCAGCCCCTGGTCCATGAAGCAAAAGGCTTTTTGAGCTGGAGCCAGAACGCCGTCCCCAACCCCCAGCCCGGGTGAGGAAGTTTGGACCTCAGTCTAGATGACCGGTCAGAACGTAATTAACCTTCGATGACTCTAGCCCTTTGCCCTGGATATAGCCAGAGGCTGAGCCCAGCCCCAGACAGGACCTTCGGCCTCACCTCGGCAGAAGGGAGTGGGGAGAGAAGTAGAGGAGGGATGTGGCCTAGTGCCATGGGGAGAGTCGTCCCGCTGTGGGGCTGCTTGGCAGGGCCTCCGGGCAGGGGAGAGGAGCGTAGGCCTCGGAGAGAAGGTGCAGGGCGAGCAGCCGACGCCACCAGCGAGCTGTCTGAACCTGAGCAAGAGGCTCCAGCTGTTTAACGTCCTCCCCCAGCATCTCCATTTCTCCCCAGGAGCACCAGACGGGTGGGGCCTGCAGTTTGTTTCTTGTGGTTAAGGAGGAAGCAATTTATGTTTCGGAATGTGTTCCAGTGTTTAGTAGCTGGGGGCAGGGATGGCTCCTGTGCCCGCCTGCTTCCCTTCCACTGTCCCCAACCCTGGACTTTCTGGGGATCCCCCTTCCTTGCCCTCTGGCTGACTCCCTGGTCAGGACAGAACCGGTGTCAGCCCAGTCCTGCAGTGTCGCTCTGGGGAAAAGGTGGCCTGACCCACTGGGTGCGGGGAGCGGGGCAGCCTGCAGCTAGAGCAGCTGTAATGATTATCACTGTTAATTTCCTAATTGCTGACAAGGAGCTGGTTGGTTGTGCTCATCTCAGCTCTTTTGCCTGCTAAGCAGGGATGGGCTGGGCCAGTGTGCTTGGAGGGAGACCCACAAGGAACACCCAGGTGCAGCTGGAAGCTGGGGCACGGAGTCAGTGCTGAACGGCGTGGCGCTTGTGGGTACTCGAGGGGTGTTGGGCATCCCGTGCAGGGCATCGGATCCTCAGAGTGCTTCGTTCAAAGGCTACGAGCAGCAGCTGCTAGGCCTGTGCTGGCTCCAATGATGGGAGCTAGAGTTGCTGCAGTGGCCGTGAGATCATGACCCTGGGTCCGGAGCAGGGGTTTTAGCTGCAGTTAGCTAGGCAGTGCGAGCGAGGGGCAGGGGCTGTTTCCTTGTGGCAATGATGTCCCCTTCAGCACACTCTGGCTTTCCCGTGCGGTAGCCCTTTCCTTTCTCCCAGGAGCTGAGAGACAAGGCAGACTTGCACTTTCTAATGCAGGGAGCAGCCCCCCACTTTGCAGCCATCATGCCCTGAAAGGCTCTTACCCCTTGTAGGATCCTTGCTGAGCAGCTGCCAGGATAATTACGGCTCTTTAATTTGACATTATCCCCTTGCCAGCTGTGCTTTGCTCTGGGATCCCTGATGCTACTAGGAGAGGGAGTTTTTTGTTGTTTTTTTGGGGGGGAGGGAGGGAACTGAACAGCCTTAGCACCGGGGGCAACTGGGCAGATAAACCCCCTGCTTGAGGCCCATCTCCCTGCTCATGCTCTGCTGGGACAAGGTGGGTGAGATAATATCTCTGGGGGCAGCTGCGAGAGGCTGGGTGTGTCCCCGTGTGCCCCATTATACCTTGCAGCTCTCTTCTCCCTGTGTGGCCATGGGCAGTGATGGGACACCGTGCCCAGCTGCTGCCTGCCAAGGGTGGTATGCTGGAAGGGTTCATGGTTTGGGGGTGCTCAGCTACACCCCAGAAGCCCAAGGCACAGGCTGACACAGCCCAGCTTTCTCCCCAGAACCCCAGCTGGACCTGGGACATTGAGACATTTGTGCAGTTCCTGCAGCTGGGATGGGAAGGGGCAAAATGGGTGGCAAGATGCTGGCCTGGTGCTGTAGCTGACCCAGCTGGGTCTTGGGAGCCTCATTGCAGAGTTCCTCTGAGCTGTTTGCAGAGCCAAGGGGTTCAGAACATCCACGTCCTGATCAGAACCCAGCCAGCCCGGGCTTCCGAGCAGCGCCCGGTTCTGACTGGGAGGCCAGGGACACTGGCTGCAGCCTGGCTTCCCTGGGCCCACAGGCAGCGAGCAGGTGCATTTGCAGTGTGTCTATTGTCGGGGCAGGTGATACAGACTTAATAATCCTCTGAGACTGAAATATTCACAGCCCCCTTCAGTGCCCCAGGGCCACCGCTCACCTCTCAGTCAGGGCACCATTCACTGCCACCAGCTTCAGCACACCCAAGCAGTGCCATGGAGAGACCTGGGACCTGTGGCTCCAAAACCACAGACCGCCTGTAGTGGGGTGGTCACCCGCTCCTGCCCTGAGGGGTTTAAAAACAGCCCTGGGAGAGGGCTGTTGCAGGGGAAAGCAGCTACTAGGCTGATTGGGGAAGCAGCCGCAGCTGGGCCATGCCCCAATCAGACCACAGCCGGCCCCTATAAAAAGGCTTTGAGCCAGGAGCACAGACAGACTTGCTCTGTTTGTAGAGGGAGAAGGGCCTGGCTGCTAGGGAGTTGAGAAGGTACCTGGGTGGAGCAGGGCTGGGGGAAGGCCAAGGGAGCTGGGGAGCTCCAGCCTGGAAAACCCTAGGCTGCGGCCTAGTCTAAGGCCAATTGGGTCCTGGGGTTGCAGAGGGCAGCCCACGGGTAGGCCGAGGCAGCAGGTCCAAACCCCCCTTGCCTATGATGAATGGCTGAGACACTGCAGTCTGCCCCAGTGAGCAGGGGCTAGATGGTGACTGACAGTAGCCAAATACGGAGGTGAGGTGGGGATAGTGGGTGGGGGTTCCCCTGAGTGGGGAGACCCACAGAAACTGTGGGGGTCCTGCCTGGGGACAGCACCCCAGATAACGGGGCACTGGAGTCCAGGGAGGGACACGGGGGCCAAGTGGCAGCGGGACACCAGCATGCAGAGGGCGCTCCAAGGCTGGAAACGAGCTAATTCCCAAGACACCAGCTAGGAGGCGCTGCAGGGGTGAGTCCCGCATCACTGCACCGCCCCTCCCTAAAGTGGGCCGGACACCCACACACACAAACCAGTGGTAGGAGGCCAGAGACAGATATGGAGGGGAAAGACCCTGGGCCCAGCAAGTTGGATTCAGCTGACTCAGAAGCCTGGGACAAGACGGTGTTTTCGGAACAAATGATTAAGCCGGGTGGGGTTTTTCCGATGCCCAGAACTTTCCCCTGACCATGAGCTGGGGGCTTGTGCTCAGTGCTAGCTCCGGCCCCGCCTGCTCCCTGTGCTCTGTGCTGGTCCCTCGATGTGCTTCCTGCTCGGAGCACGGCCCTAGCAGGCTGTTTATGTCCCTCCTGCTGCATTGTCTCACTTATTTGGGCATAAATCACTCCCTCGCTGACACAGGAATAAACATTCTCATGAGCAAAGGGGAAGTGACCGGCTTCCCAAGGCAACATCCCCGCGGACACATCCCAGACACGCTGCCAGGGAAGGCCCGAAGGCCTGGCCAGCCCTGTGAAAGGCTCAGGGGTGCAAGACTCCGGCTGCGCCAGGCGCTAGTGCCCTGCTGGTGCTCCGGCCCCGACAGGGCTCGAAAGGCGCCACCTGCTCTGAGCCAGCCACCGCTGCCCAGTGGCACCTCAGCCCAAACTGCGGCAGCTACTGAGCCTGCAGGAGATGGGGGAGCCCCAGACACCCGCCTCCCCACCCTCCCGGCCAGGGCCGGCTTTAGGCCGATTCGGCCGA
>NC_048320.1:2072449-2123909 GCF_013100865.1 Trachemys scripta elegans | reverse complement strand
TCCAGCCCATACTTCTTTAACTTGCTGGCAAGAATACTGTGGGAGACAGTATCAAAAGCTTTGCTAAAGTCAAGATATATCATGTCCACTGCTTTCCCCATAGCCAGAGAGTCAGTTATCACATCATAGAAGGCAATCAGGTTGGTCAGGCATGACTTGCCCTTGGTGAATCCATGTTGACTGTTCCTGATCACCTTCCTCTCCTCCAAGTGCTTCAAAATGGATTCCTTGAGGACCTGCTCCATGATTTTTCCAGGGACTGGAGTTCCCCAGATTCTTATTCTTCTCTGTTTTAAAGATGGGCACTATATTTGCCTTTTTCCAATTGTCCGGGACCTCCCCCGATCGCCATGAGTTTTCAGAGATAATGACCAATGGCTTTGCAATCACATCCGCCAACTCCCTCAGCACCCTCAGATGCAGCGCATCCGGCCCCTGGACTTGTGCATGTTCAGCTTTTCTAAATAGTCCCGAACCACTTCTTTCTCCACAGAGGGCTGGTAATCTCCTCCCCGTAGTGATAGAGTTTAAGTGAGGTCAGGTGTAGGGCTAAAGACAGAAACACAGAAAGGGTGACATACAAACAAAAGAAGAATGTGCTTTCTAATGGCTAAGAGCTAACAGCCTTTGTTCAGGGCAGTTTCCTCACCAAGCTCCTTTCTCCACCAGTGGCTGACTAGCTTTTAGTCCAGATCCCCCCCGAGTCCAAATTGCCTGTTTTCCTTGTCTCTTCTGGTGAAGGAGAGCTGAGAGTTCGCTCCCCATCTCTGGGTAGGTTCTTGACACCTTTGAAGTGTATCCCCAGATAACTGTTCCTTTTCCCTGCTAGGTGTGGAGGCCAGGCTGTCTTCTCCCCGCTGGTGGTTTTTACAATGTAAATGTAGCCCACTGAATTTGGCCACACCTGATTTGAGGAGTTGGCCTCTTTCCTTTGTCTGGAGCAAACCTGTTTATCAGCTCCCCTAGACAACCTTTTAGTTGTTTGGTTGTAATTTCAGCACATCTGCATAACCCCATGTAGGCTGGCCTTACATACACAAGGATATTAATGACCAGGGAGTTATCAGTTTTCCAATGACATGGTGCCCAGTAGCTTTAAAGAAAACATTCACCGCAGATGGTGCGTGCGTACACCAGCACGGCAGGGATTGCCTTGTGTTTTTTCAACAACGTATCTTGTGTCTGTGATGAACTTGTGGGGAAGTTGGAGAACCAAAGCTCTGCATTACTGACAGGTGCACAGAGATGCACCGTTTGAAGATATAGGACTTGTCTATACTGGAACGTTTCTGCGCAGAAAAGCATATTTCTGCGGTGTAACTCCCGAGGTGTACACACTGCCAAGCCACTTAGGGCACAGAAACAACGAGGAGTCCAGTGTCACCTTAAAGACTAACAGATTTATTTGGGCATAAGTTTTTGTGGGTAAAAATCCCACTGCTTTAGATGCATGGAGAAGTGGGATTTTTACCCACGAAAACTTAAGCCCAAATAAATCTGTTAGTCTTTAAGGTGCCATCGGACTCCTCGTTGTTTTTTTGGATACAGACTAACATGGCTACCCCTTGATACTTAGTGCACAGAAACTGTGCAGTTGCAGCACTGTAAAAAAACCACCCCGACGCGAGACTTTCTGCATCCGGGGTACAGCGCCGTGGTGCCAGTGTAGACACCCTGGTCGATTACAGCACTGCAATTGGCCTACACGAGGTGTCCCACAATGCCTGTTCTCGCCTCTCTGGTCATCAGTTTGAACTCTTCTGCCCTGCCCTCAGGTGACCAACTGCAAGTCCCATCCCTTAAATTCCTTGGGAATTTTGAAAGTCCCCTTCCTGTTTGCTCGGTGATGTGTGCAGTGGTCTCAGCGCATCTTTCCAGGTGACCATGCCTCCTCCACGCACCAGGCGATCCCCTGCTGGACCTCATTGGCATTTGGGGAGAGGAGGCTGTCCAGTCCCAGTTGCGCTCCAGCTGTAGGAATTATGATACCTACAGACAGATTTCACGATGCATGACAGAAAGGGGCCATGACCAGGACACACTGCAGTGCAGGGTCAAAGTGAAGGTGCTGTGAAACACCTACCACAAGGTGCAGAAGGCAAACCGCCGCTCCAGTGCTGTGCTCACGAGCTGCCGGTTCTACAAAGAGCTGGACGCGATACTCAGTGATGATCCCATGTCCACTGCGAAGGGCCCTGTGGATACTTTGGTGGTTCATGTGCCAGTCGAGAGTGGACCGAGCCAGGAGGTGGAAATCTTGGATGAGGATGTGGAGGGGGACCCAAAGGCAGAGTACAACTCAGAGGTCAGAGGTGCATGCAGCCAGGAGCTCTTCTCTACTCTGGAGGAGACTAGCCAGTCACAGCTGTCAGAGCTTGGCAAAGTGCAAACAGGAGAGGAGGCCCCCGGTAAGTGGCTTTGATTTTGGGAATCGCTGAAGCAAGATGTTGGGGGCAGGAGGGTTGCAGAAAGAAGGCTTGTGTCTGTATGACGCATGTATCACCATATGTCTAGTCTGAGCGGAGGAACAGGGTGTTGATTGACTCGCCCACTTCATGGGAATCTGCCTCAGAGATCTCCACGAAACTCTCCTGGAGACACTGGGCAATCCGCTGCCACAGGTTCTTTGGCAGAGCTGCTTTGTTTCTTGCCCCATTAAGAGTAACTTTCCCGTGCCACTCTGCTGTCACGGGGGTGACGGGAGACCATTGCTGCACACAGGCGAGCCACATAAGGGCCAGGGCGGAAGCCGCAGTCTCGGAGAAGACCCTCCCTTGATTCTCTGCTCACCCTCAACAGCGAGATATCTTCCATAATGAACACAGCCTGTGGAAAATGTGGGGACAGGAATGATTATAACGCCCCCCCCCTACAGTGCTGGGTCTCCCCAAGAGCCACGTGCCCCGTATACAGTAGGGTCCTGGAACACTGATTTCCCCTGCCCCTGTGGTTACTCACCAGTTTGGGGGTCTTGTGGCTCATGTGTGCTTTCCTGGGGTCAGCCAGTTAGTAACAGGTATGTGAATAGTGGCTGTGTTTTAAATCACTGCATCAGTCTCTGTGTTGCAAACAATACCGCTTCCGTAAAATGCTGCATTTTGGCTTCACAGATATGACCTTGGGAGCCCAGCCTCCCTCTTTGTGATCACTGGCTGAACGGCTGCGCAGAATTAGAAAGCAGCCACGAAGAACTAAAGAGGACTTTCTGCGTGATGTCATGATGCACTCCACGGCTGAAAAACAGGAATTGAAGGAGTGGCAGGACAGCAAGAAGAGGGAGCAAAAGGAAAATGCAGCACGCCAGAACGAAGCCACGGAGCAGCTCTTAAATGTTATGGGGCGCCAAGCGGACACGCTCCAGGCGCTACTAGCACTGCAAACTGAGCAGCTCCGCACCCGCCCTCCCCTGCAGCTGCTGTCGCAAAACTCTTTCCCATGCGCCCCCCCAGACACCGCCAATACATTCTTATCAACCTCCTGGCTCCAGTCTGTACCTGCTGCATTCCACTCCTGCCCTGTCTCAGTCCAGCCCTGCAGACTCCCAGTACCCCCTGCACTCAACACCCGTCCCTCTGTAGTTTAGCCCTGATGAAGTACAGTACCCACTGCACTGTACTCCAAGGGACAAGGTTGCGTATGATACCTGGATGTACACAAACCTTTAACCGTCCCAGGACCCCACCTCCTCCTGGGACCCTTCCTTCCCCCATTCCACACAGTGGTGATGTGTTTTTTTTGTTTGTCTCTCTCCTCTGGTTGTTGTTTTTTAATAAAAGAAACGTTTTGGGTTGAAAGCAATCTTTATTCCATTCATTGGAAGCAAACAGAGCCCTGCAAAGCAACAGGCAATTTTCTGCACCAATCACAGTCACCTCCTAGCATTACAAGCGCTGCACTCCCGAGCATAGCAACAAATATTAGTGGATTTCAGCTTCAAATTGCTGCCCGAAGGCATCCTTACGGCTCCGCGCTGCACCCCTCTAATAGCCCTGGTCTCTGACTGTTCAAAATCAGCCTCCAGGCGCTGAGCCTCAGCGGTCCAGCCCTGAGTGAAGCTTTCACCCTTCCCTTCACAAATATTATGGAGCGTACAGCATGCGTCTATATGCATAAGAATATTGTCATCAGCCAGGTCCAGCCTCCCATATAGGCAGCGCCAGCGGGCCTTTAAACAGCCAAAAGCACACTCAACAGTCATTCTGCACTTGCTCAGCCTGTTGTTGAACTGCTCCTTGTTGCTGTCATGGTGCCCCGTGTATGGCTTCATAAGCCACGGCATTAAGGGGTAGGCAGGGTCTCCCAGGATCACAATGGGCATTTCGACTTCCCCTACGGTGATCTTCTGGTCCGGGAAGAAAGTCCCTGCTTGCAGCTTCCTGAACAGGCCAGTGTCTGAAAGATGTGTGCATCATGCACCTTTCTGGACCAGCCTGCGTTAATGTCTGTGAAATGCCCATGGTGATCCACAAGTGCCTAGAGAACAATTGAGAAATACCCCTTGTGATTAATGTACTCAGTGGCTAGGTGGTCTGGTGCCAGAAATGGAATATGTGTGCCATCTATCGCCCTTCCGCAGTTAGGGAAGCCCATTTGTGCAAAACCATCCACAATGTCACACATGTTGCTCAGAGTCATGGTCTTTTGGAGCAGGATGCAATTAATGGCCCTGCACACTTCCGCAAACAGGAGTCCAGCGACAGGGCAGTTCTTGTTCTCGTGTCCTTGCGCCACAGAGCTGGGGCGAGCTCATCACACAGTCCTATGACTCTGACTTTCCTCATCTGAAAGTTCAGCAGTCACTGCTCGTCATCTCAGACGTGCATGATGATGTGATCCCACCCCTCAGTGCTTGTTTCCTGTGGTCAGCACCTCCATGAATGCCACAAGCAATCTCGTGTCGTAAATACCATGTGTGGCGAGATCAATGTCGCACTCCTCTTGCCTTTGTAGTTTAAGGAATAACTCCACTGCCACTCGTGACGTGTTGGTCAGAGCGAGCAGCATACTGGTCAGAAATTCGGGATCCATTCCTGCAGCTCGAAGAGGCAGAGCGCACAGTGCACAAACTGTTGAAAGATGGTGTCAAATGCAGACAGAAGCACAGGGATTGCTAGGATGCGAAGCAATGCATCATGGGGCATTGGGACAGGACCCAGGATGCCCCGCGACCCCCTCCGCCTTCCCACAACTCTTAGCGGCAGAAGAGGGAGAGATGCTCTGTGGGATAGCTGCCCAGAGTGCACCGCTCCGAATAGGGCTGCAAGTGCCGCAAGTGTGAACACGCTAATTGCACAGGCAGTTGACAGTGTGAACACACAACAGCAGTTTCCCTTCAGCGCTCTCTGAGCGGCGCTGTAACTGCCGGCGCTGTAACTCTGCCAGTGTAGACACACCCGTAGACACTAAACCAGAACGAGGGTTGTTGGTTTGGATTCCAAGCCAAACAACTGGTGGAGAAACTCCTGGCCACAATGAAAGGGGAAGGGAAAGCAATACTTCATGAAGTGCTATGGCTCCATGCTTTTATGCATTGTCAGTTGGTTCAGTGTCTCTTCTGACAACGTAATGATGAAGCTGAGATCCATTGGCCTCGAGGCTTAGGTTCTAGCTGAGACCTTGAGGAGGAAATGGAAGCACTCAGAATGAAGCAAATCATCACCAGGGATCAGCTCCGTGAGGAATGCTGCACAGTAGAGATGTGATTGGAACTACAAGAACTGACGTTTCCAAGCCTCAGTGAAAAGGGGCTGGAGGTGTTTGGAAGCATGGAAAAGAAAGTCTGAAAAACTTGTTCCAAACGATGTCGTTTGTTCTTGGTGCACCAGGATCAAATGGGTTTGTAGGGAGCATCTTTTCCTTAATGGGGAACAAATGGTCTGATGAACAGAACCAGATGCAATGAACTTCAGGTTTGCATCAACTTTCAGCTACCCTGCAAAGAGATCTTCATCTTTGTACAACAGGAGCAGGAATTGCTGCATGCTGCAAAAGGCAGCAAGAAATACCCCGGCGAACGTGGGCGAGTACTGCTTATTGTCGTTATTTTATTATACATAAATTATAGACACCTGCTGTGTTCATTCATTTTATTTCTGTTTGGTTATTTGCTCCTCCATTGTTTCTGGCAGATTTCTTGGCTGTAGAAGTAATGTTTCCTCCCTTAGCAGGTGTCTCCTTGTCCAGCTGGCAAGCGGGTAGTCCTTCCTAAACTCCTGGTTATGCTTAAAAACTCAGTTGCTTTAACTCTGCAAAGCCTCTCTGGCGTAGATACAGTCTGACTGGGATATCAGCTCTGGTACTGCTGCAACTTATTCTGATTCAGAAAGCAACATAAGAAATAGACCATAATACAGCTCCTTAAACTGGTTATAACTCTGTCTAAATTAGGTCTTTTCCCAGCATAACTCTGTCAGCACAAACATTCTGCCCTAACAGACTGAGCTCTACCAGTAAGTGTAGAGCAGGCCTCACAACTCAACGCAGTTTTTGTGGGTTACTTCCTCCTTGAAAACCAAGAATGCAAAACCGGATAATCCACAATAGCTTGACATTGCCAGTATGCAACGGTGTTGGCACAACCAGTGGGGGGAGCTCACACGGCGTGTCGGTGTCACTGCCCTGCCCAGCCAGCGGGGGGAGCTCACATAGCGCGTTGGTGTCACTGCCCTGTCCAGCCAGTGGGGAGAGCTCACACAGTGTGTGTCAGTGTCACTGCCCTGCCCAGCCAGCGGGGGGAGCTCCCATGGCGTGTCGGTGTCACTGCCCTGCCCGGCCAGCGGGGGGAGCTCACACGGCACGTGGGTGTCACTGCCCTGCCCGGCCAGCGGGGGGAGCTCACACAGCATGTCGGTGTCACTGCCCTGCCCGGCCAGCGGGGGGAGCTCACACGGCGCGTGGGTGTCACCGCCCTGCCCAGCCAGCAGGGGGAGCTCACACAGCATGTGTCAGTGTCACTGCCCTGCACAGCCAGCGGGGGGCAGCTCACACTGTGTGTGTCGGGTATCTGGAATCCATGTCCCTGAGGATAAATGTGTCCCTGCAGGACGCCTGTTACCACCTCCCTTGGACCGATGGCCAGTGTCCGTTTCAAGAGCCCCTCTTCCCGCAGAGCAGTGGGCTGAGCTGGGTGTTGGAGCTGCGGCGGGCGGCCGGGTGCTGGGGTACAGTTGCCAGCTCTGCTCAGCAATGGGTTGCTGCAGGAGCCCCGCCCTGCACTGCCACTGGCCTGAGATTTTGGGCACTGGACAGGAACATTGTGGGCAGCCGCCTGCTCTGTCAGCAGGACGCAGGCTCCTGCATCGTTGTTGCGTGGTGCATATGTGGCCGCGGATGCCTCAGCCTGGCTCTGGAGGGCACGGTGCCACTGGAGCAGCACATCCGAGCTGCCGGCCAGTCCTGGGCTGTGTCTGTGTTCGCCCGGCATCTGGTGCAGACTGCAAAGCCAAATCCCCCTGTGGTCCCAGCCCCAGGGCGTGCACAGCTGTGTCTGTGGCGTTGCTGTGGGCTGTTAAACTCCTTCCATTCCAGCCCAGAAGTGGCTGCATTTCAGTGGTTTTGTATCTTCAGGAGGCCATGGGTTCACAGGTGCTATAGAAACCTGGGATGTTGGTATTGGGAGGGGGGGCATCACCCGCTCCGAGCCTCAGTTTCCCCATCTATAAAACGGGGACTGTGCTCCCAAGGGCATGGGGGAGAGTCTGTGAATGAATGCTGTGTGGGGGTGGCCAAGGGGTGAAAATCCCCAGTCACTGACTGAGCAGCATCTCTGGCCAGGCTGGGGGAGGAAGCTGGAAGCCTTGGCTCTGTGGTGGGTCCCAATGGCTGACCCCCCAGCCCCTGCGCCAAGGGGAACAGTCTGTGCTGTAGCCCAGTCCAGGCCAGGCAGATGGCCGGATGCAGCCGGGGGCCTGGGGCCATGTGGAGGCTGCATGAACTTGCACCTGAACTTTTGCCCCCCCTTGCCCTGGGCGTGGGGAGTTTTGCCTTGTCCCACAGGCCAGGCTGAGTCGGATGGGAGGAGGCTCAGGGCTCCTGGGGGTGCCGGAGCAGCTGCCCAGAGAAGGGAAGAACGCAGCCTGTTTACAAGTTGTTTGTTCTGGAATTACAAAGAGGAACATTCCTGTGCAGCCCAGGATCAGTGCTGTCAGTATCAGTGTGGGCCCTGGGCCAGGGGGGGCGGGATGGACGCAGCTCTCCTAGAGCGCACGGGCCAGACAGCAGCTCTGCGTGGGTACCCTGGCTCCCTCTTAGCATGGCCGTGAGAGCGGGCTGCTTGTGCTGGGCACTGCCCAGGCAGAGGGCGGGATAGGCCCTGCCCCACGGAGCCTACACGGGGTGGGGAGGGGATGGAAACACCCCAGCACTAACTCGCCCAAGGTCACGCAGCAGTTCCTAGCCCCATGGTCTCCTCTGGAGCAGGCTGGGGTGCTCGCCACTGGGCCACCAGCTGTAAAAGCCACCCCCCCTTAAAATCAGCCCTCTGCTCTCCTGGTGACTGAACGCCCCTTCCAAGCACTCGGCGCAGGCCAGCGCACACCGGCTGACGCCGCTGCGGCCGGGGGCAGTGACAGAGGATCAGGCTCCTTGTAAGGCTGCTCCTCGTCCACGCCTTGGTGCGTCGGTGGAAAGTGCCGCTGGGCAGCCGTGCTGCATGCCAGAGCAAAGGCGCCCTCAGCCCATGGTGGCTGCCGGCGATTGGACTTGGCCTGCGCCGCTGACGGAGCCGGGGGTGCGTTCTGGGTCACGCTGCCCATTTGGAGTTTGCATGGACGAAGCTGAGAGCGTTTCTGGGTGACATGAGAGACCCAGCGGGACTGAGACGAGTGCTTGGGGGGAAGGGTGTCGCTGCCAATCGCCAGCTGAGAACCCGAGGGCGCCAGGCTGGCAAGAATCCCAGAATTCAAACAATGGAAGGCGCTGGGGAACTGGGTGCTCCAAGGCGCACAGGGTGAGCGCGTCCGGGGAAACAGAACAGCGTGAGCTGTGTGTCCTGACCGCTCCCGAGAACTGAGCGCCACCAGATCCTCCACTGGTGTAAACTGAGCAGCTTCACCGAAGTCACGGGAGTCTACACCAGGGGAGTGTCTGGCTCTAGAATTGTTGAAGCCACGTCTGTTTCGCTGGGGAAGGGGAGAGTTTCTGTTCTCGGGATCAGTCCTGCCAGGTGCTCAGTGCCTTCCACTGCTAAAGCAGGATAAGTCCCAGTGGGTCCGCTTTACCAGATTCTCTGCATGTCCAATTCTTTTCCTGTTCTCGGCCGAGGGGAAGGTGCTGCATTCCCCTGGGGCCGTGGGGCGGCCTGGCTGTGATGAGCACATGCAGCTCCACATGCGGACGCTCAGCCTGGCCTCACATCAGCCTGGAGGCGTCTCAGGCCAGGCTCCCAGTGCGCTGTCTTTTTGTTCTGTGTTTGTGCAGCGCCTGGCACAAGGGATCCTGGCCTATGACTCAGGCTCCTAATGTCAATACAAGTAAATAAAAATCACTTGACCTGTCACTGAAATGCAGCTACCTCTGGGCTGAAACCCAGCAGCTTCTTAAACTACAGGGTAGAACAGTTTTGGGAAGAAACAGAAAAGGAACTTGTACCTAGTGCACAGATCAGTGCTGCACACACAAAGCAATTGCCCAAACTGGGGTGTAGCCAGGATGCTGGAGCAAACGCCCTGGCCCCTGGCTAAAGGTACCCTGGAGCCTGTCATGCCCACAGGCCCTGATGATCTCATTTTTACATCTCTCCTGCAGGATGGCTCCAGTACAGCGCCCCCTAGGCCTCCCCTGCTGCATTGCCTGAGGGCAGGACTTGGGGTTCCACGAGAGAACCGCCGCGGCAGGCAGTCAGGCTCAGGACCTTGGGCTAGAACTAGCAGTAGAGACGTTCGCACTCAGGCTGGAGCCCAGGCTCGAGGACCCCGAGGGAGGGAGAGTCCAGGTCTACATTGCACTTGGGGCTAAGTGCAGACAGGCCCTCTGAGGCCGCCCATCCCGGGCCTGGCCCAGCTAACCCTGCTTAGCTTGTGGGGGGTAAAAGGAGCACGGCCCCACAGGAGGCAGCTGCAAGGGGGGGCTGGCTGGGGGGCCGGCGTCTTCTGCCTGAACGGGAGGCCAGTTACGAGTCCCCAGGGAGGGGGCTCTGCAGGAGTAGGGGCAGGGAGGGGTTGGTCAGAACTAGGATCCCAGCAGTGACCCTAGCACAGGCGTTTCCTTTGGCCAGGCCAGGGCTGACGGCAGCCGCCAGTAATGAGCCCCCCCCCCCCCCTTGCTGCCCCACTTGTTCTCTGCTGAGCTCTTAGCATCTGAGCTGAGAACAGGAACCAGCCCCCCAGACACCAGGGTGGGGGAATGGGCAAACCAGGCGCTGGCAAACCAGAACAGGCTCACGCAGACACCGCAATAGGACACACTGGATGGACAGGGCCCCCCCTGCACAGCTCTGCTGGTGCCCCTCAATCCCGACCCGCAGCCCCCTGCCACCCCAGCCCTGGGCTCCCTGCTGCCCCACAGCTCTGCCGGAGCCCCTCAATCCCGACCCACAGCCCCCTGCCGTCCCAGCCCTGGGCTCCCCCCTGCCCCACAGCTCTGCCGGTGCCCCTCAATCCCGACTCACAGCCCCCTGCCATCCCAGCCCTGGTCTCCCCCTGCCCCACAGCTCTGCCGGAGCCCCTCAATCCTGACCCGCAGCCCCCTGCTGTCCCAGCCCTGGGCTCTCCTCTGCACACATTCTGCTGATGCCCTTCCGGTAGCCAGAGGTGACTGCTCAGTGTGTTAATCCCCCAGTGCCACATACAGCTCCCCACGTCCCCCCAAGGAAACACAACAACCCTTCCCTCCCCTCCCCTCCCCAACACTTTTGTGTCTTTGGTCAGTGCCACATGGGCAGCACCCGTGCTGCTGACCAGCCTTGTCCCTGCCAGCTCCCTGGGCATCACTCACTGGCGGGACCCAAACTCAGGGCAGCCCCATGACACTGGCCAGGCTGGCACAAAGGCCCCCAAGGGGACAACCTGGTGTGGGGGGCCCTGCACCTACAGGCACTGTCGGCCATTGGGCATGCCCAGAGGCAGGGATGGGGTCTGGTCAGGCACAGGAGAGGGTGAGCCAGGGTACTCTTGCCCCCAGCTATTCTGCGCCCCAGCAAAGCCCCAGTGGGGCCATACACAATTTAAGGCAGCCTTGGGGCTGCTCTAGCCTATGCTGGGGCCACATTGGCCCTCCCAGCCCTCGGATAGGGGATACAACCAGCCTTCTCTCAGGCCCTCCCAGGGATGAATCGTTCCCATTACGTCCAGAACAGGGACAGTGGGGGAAGGGCCCTGAAACCTTGTGAACCCAAAGGCCGAGGCCCCTCCCCGCCAGCCTTTTCTCTGGGGAGCGGAGACCCGGGCAGCAGGGCCACTGTGCTGGGCAACGACATGGGGACAATCAGCCTCCCCGCCCCAAGCGTCTCTGCAAACAAATACACACAGCCTGCACGCCTCACACACAGCCCCCCCCCCCCCAGCCCCACAACTGCCTCCCACCCACCGGCAGCCATGAGCAACCCAACCTGTGTCTCACCCCCCCCCAACACACTCACAGTGTCACACCCTCTGCCCAGGGCACACAACCACTCAGTCTGTCTGACACAGTCGTGTCACCACCACCCCCAGGCGCTGAGGCCTTCGCACACATTTGCTGTCTCCCACACACAGTAGCTCGCTCGCACGCCCACAGTGCACACTCGTCTTTCAGCCTGGCCAGATCGGTATGTTCCAAAGAGGAAAAGCTGGAGCCCTTTCCTGCGGTGCTAATTAAAACCAGCGTTGTCTGCCTGCGAGATCAAAGGTGTGTGTGTGGCGGGGGTCATTGTCCTGGCACCTGTTTCACAAGGCTGATTGGGCAAACATCAGCTCAGCCCCTTGCGGGCCGGGTATGTGTGCTGGGTAACTGAGCTGCACCCGGGGGCTGGGCACAAAGTTGCCCTATGCTGCCGTGTGATCCAGCGCCGGGGTGGGCCCAGGACAGTGGGCAGAGAGAGGGACGGGGCACAGAGCTGAGGGCTGTGAGCGGGAGGCTGGGCTGGCTCACTGAGGAAAGCCAAGCGGTCTCAGAGCTCTGCCAATGCTGCAGCCAGCACTGGTCTCCCTCACAGACAAGGGGCCCATCCCTAGGGTCCGACAGGCCCAGCCCAGGGCAGGGCAAAGGCACATGTCCCCAGCTGCTCTAGGCTAGCATCCCCGCAGCCCCGTGTGCTCTGCCCCCGCCCCCCACGCTGGGTTTGCCAGGGGGCAGCGCAGGGCAGATCCCCTCAGCCCCGATGCTGGCAGAGCGGCACTGGGAACCCTGTGGCACTTGCCCCTCTCGGTCAGCACCGGCCCAGCGCCTGGCACAGGCTCGGGGGCCCTGGTGCTGCTGGAGGGCTGCATTGCTCTGTGGCTGCTACACAGCTGCACGGCCCAAGCACTCGGTTCTTTGGGACCCTTTGGGGTGAACTGGGAGGTTTTTTGTCATCACTGTTCTGAGCAGCTGGACGAGGCAGAGCGGGATGGTGCTGGCGGGGAAAGCTCTCTGGCGCGGGGCACTTCCGCTCCAGGGCCGGCGTGGCCACTTCAACTGCAGGTTGGAAGCAGATGCCCTAGATCCCCGGGTTCAATTCGCGCAGAGTGAGGGTGTTACCCGCTGACAGAGAGCGTCCCATGTTCCCCTCTACTAGCTGATCCACTAGTGGGTAAGAGCCTACTACCGCTGACAGCTAAGGAGTCTCCCCTATAGCTCAGGTAGAGGTGTGGGGCTGCAGATTCAAGCCCTTGTGAGGTTAGGCTGCAGCTCACCACCCCTCTCCAGGAGTCACCCATGTGGGGCTGGTGCCCCGGTGGGCCCTACAGCTGCAGCTCACCACTCCTCAGGGGGAGGGATAGCTCAGTGGTTTGAGCATTGGCCTGCTAAACCCAGGGTTGTGAGTTCAGTCCTTGAGGGGACCATTTGGGGGGCAAAAATCTGTCTGGGGATTGGTCCTGCTTTGAGCAGGGGGTTGGACTCGATACCCCCTGAGGTCTCTTCCAACCCTGATCTTCTATGATTCTCCAGAGTCATTCCAAGCTCTTTACTGGGCCAGGCATTTTCCAGCCTCGTCTGCTCTGCATGGACAGATCAGCTCTCCTGGGCTTTGCTGCTGTATGTTGTGCTGCCTGCTGCCCTCCCCCAGAGGTGGCTGCATTTCAGAGCACTGGGTGCTGTGGTAGGTGCCAGCTGTGCCCTGGCTCTGCCCATCCAGGGTCTCCGTGAGGTGCCCTGGGGCAAGGCAGTGACTGTGCTGACAGGGTGGCCTGGTGCTCAGTGCAGTGAGATGGGGGGACACCTTGGGGGTGTGGGAGTCAAGGGGATCGTTTGGGCTGAGGGGAGATGGGGGAGCCAGAGCACAATGGAGGAGGAAGGAAGCAGCCCCGGGCGAGGGTCTGTTCCACGGCTTTTCTCCTCCTCCAGGAGCTGCTGGTGGTTTATTTTCCTTGGGAAGCTTCCTGAAATGGGAGACTGGTTTTCCTGACACATGAAAGGCCGTCAGAGAGTCAGTCTGACCCGGCCGCACCCCCAGCTAGCCGTGCGCTCACCCACTGCTTGGCTTTGCACACCCACCCACGCTGCACAGCTGTGCACACACAAACACACTACATGGCACTGCATGCACACCCACTGCTCGGCATTTCACGCACGCACACACACACACACACACACACACACACACACACTGACTGTGTGGCACTCCACACCCACCAACCGCATAGCACACCCACCACACAGCAGTGCACACCTCCTCACTGCATGCTACTGTACATACATCACCACACGACAGTGAACACCCACCCACCACATGCCACTGAGCACACCCACTCACTGCACAGCACGGTGCGCGCGCACACACACACATTGCATGACACTGCACACACACACACCACCTCGCACTGTGCACACCCTCCATGTGGCACTGCGTGCATCCACTGCATGGCACTGCACACACACACCAAGCACACACTGCATAGTGCTGCATGTGCCCACTACATGCAAACACATGAACACACACACGGCTTGGCCCTGCATGCACAGAGATAGCACTGTGCACACACACCGCACTGTATGGGTACACACACACCGCATGGCACCGCACATGCACACATCCTGCAGGGTGCTGTATGCACACTCACTGAATGCCACCATGAACAGCCAGCCATTGCATGGCACTGCACACCCACCCACACCACACATCCCTGCATACCCACACTGCATGCATACTCACTGCACAACACCGCACATACCCACCCGTAGAACTGCACAAACACACATACTGCCCAGTACAGTCCCAGCACAATGGGGTCCCAACCCCCACCTAAGTGACAGGCTCCAATGTCTCACGGTCCATGGACACGTTTTTGGGGGGAGCAACTCAGGAAATGAGACAACCCCTCCCCGATCACTTTAGGGAGCTTTGGGGTCTGAGGCTCTGCAGCCCTGCAGTATAATGTGGCTTTGCACTGGTGTGAATGGGGAATCAGTCCTGTCATGTCTGGGGAAGACACGTGGCTTCATTTATGTTTCCAAACACTTCCCTCAGGGAGAAGCATGTATATCTGTCAGTATGGGGCTGATAGCCAGGAGGCCTGGGTTCTATTCCTGGCACTGCCATGGATTCTCCTGACCCCTCTCAGTGCCTCAGTTTCCCCAGTAGACTTTAGAAGGAAGGGTGGGAACCCAGAGAGAGACAAAGGATTCCTGCCTTGTGCCAAAGCTATGAAAAGGGGTGGAACAGAACAAAGGGGGGGCTGCAGTCATGAGAAAACCCCTAGTTACCACCTGAGCTGGAACTAACAAGGACTGTACCAGGGGAAAGGATTGGGCCCTAGGAAGGAGTCCAGTCTGTGAAAGAAGCTTATTGGAACATCTCTGAGGGTGAGATTTACCTGTGCTCAGTTTCTTAAATGTATTAGGGTTAGACTTGCATGTTCTGTTTTATTTTGCTTGGTATCTTACTTTGTTCTATCTGTTATTACTTGAAACCACTTAATTCCTACTTTTTATACTTAATAAAATCACTTTTGTTTATCAACAAACCCAGAATAAGTGATACCTGGGGGCGCAAACAGCTGTGCATATCTCTATCAGTGCGATAGAGGGCGGACAATTTCTGAGTTTACCCTGTATAAGTTTTATACAAAGTAAAATGGATTTATTTGGGGTTTGGATCCCATTGGGAGCTGGATGTTTGGGTGCTTGAGATAAGTGACTTGCGGAGCAGTTTTTGGTTAAAGTCTGCAGCTTTGGGGGCATGGTTCAGACCCTGGGTCTATGCTGCAGCAGGCTAACGTGTCTGGCTCAACAAGGCAGGGTCCTGTAGTCCCAAGTCATCAGGGAAAACAGGCTCAGAGGTAATTTCAGCACGTCAGGTGACAAACCTGTCACAGGGGCCATACCAGGCAGAGGCGGGGGCAGGGGTGAGTAAGGGTGGAGGCTCTCTCTGTGACGAGGGCTGGTGTCCCATCATGCAGTGCTTACAGCAGGGGACTGGGAGACAGGACTCCTGGGTTCTATTCTCCATTGCTGGGTGAGGTTCTTCCCAGCTCTGGGCCTCTGTTTCCACATGTGTGTTGGGGGACAATGGGGCTTTGCACAGGGGTTGGGGTCTCTGGGGAAAGGTTCCACCCTGCTGACTCCCCCACCCCAACCAGCAGGGGTCACTGCTGCAGGGATGTCCCAACCCCCCCATGCCCTTCCACCAGTGCTGCACCCTGTCTTCTTGAACTCAGAGCCCACCATGCCCCAACCCGGGTGCCTTGTGCTGGAATTAAGCCCGGTCTCTTGGCTACAGGCCGGCGGGGGGAGGATGTTGCTGGGGTTGCTGATCTCCAAGTGCTGACACTCATGTGGCTGTGTCCGTCTGTCTTCAGCTCCAGCTGCATGTCTGGCCCTTCGCTGCAAGGGGCATAGGGCAAAGCCATGGTCCCTGGAGGGCACTTGGGGAGCAGAATGAAAATGGGGGGTGCATGGTGGGACCAACCAATCCACAGGGGCTTTGCTGGGATTTCCCAGCGCCTGCCGGAGCTGCTCATCCATCCAGGGCATCCCTGCGCCCGTCCTGAGGGGAGCCGCCCAGACCGAGGAGCAATGGCCAGACACGGGGAGCAGGGAACTCATTTGTCTGTATGCTGGGGGTGGGGCATGGGGCAAACCTAATGCTAACCCCGCTGCCCCTTCCATCCCACCCCCCACGCCCACCCCTATTCTCCACCCCTCCCCCCTGCAGCCCCTGGGCACCCCATGCCCCTTCCTCCTGCCCTCACCCCAACCTCTGTGCCTGCACCTCTCCTCCCAGCTCCACCCCACCCTCTTCCGCATGCTCTCCATGCCCCACCCTGCCATCCCCCCCACCTGCTGTACACCCATGTCCCACCCCACCTCCTGCCCCCATGCCCACCCCTCCCTGCAGCTCCCACCCCCATGCCCCCACCCCCTGCTCTTACTCCATCAAGCCACAAAAATGTCTTCTTTGAAGCCAGTGTTTTATTGCTCACTGCAGATTGGGCCCCCTGTCATGTGGGTGGCTGAGGCCACGAGCCCAGGGGCAGGCGGCGGGGGGGGGGGGGGGCGCCATGCAGCCGCGGTCGCTTTGTATTCCCGACCCCCTGAGGTTTGCGACCGTGAGAACATCTGTCCCGTCCCATGCCGAGCCACGGCTCTGCTGGCACACACCGGGCCAGGCACTTGGCAGGCAGGGCACGTGGGCACCGGGAGCACCAGCACTTGGCATATTCGGGCGAATTGTCAGAGACGAAAAACAAACAGTCAGTCAGAGCCTGCCCCGGCCCTGCTGGCTTCCTGCCAGGGAGTCGGGCTGCGCTGTGTCTCGCTGATGTGTAAATACACCAAGGCCAGCCCCAGGCGCGGGCTCCGCTCCCCTGGTCAGTCAATCCTCAGGCTGACCGAAGAGGGCACCTGCCCTAGGATAAGGGTGGCCAGAAGCCGAGTGCTCGTTACAGACTGGGGAGAAGGTGCCAAGCACAGAGCATGGCCATCGGGGAGGGGGCAGAATTTAGAGCCCGCTGCAGAGATGGGCACCTCCAGGACAAGGGGGCACGAACCCAGGATGTAGACACATGGCCCACCTCCACTGCGATATCTGTATGGCATCACTGCAATGAACCCACAAACCCCCATAATGCACCCCAGATCCCCTGTGCCTCATAAACCCTGTTACAATGCACCCAACCAGCCTCATAATACATCCATAAACCCTGTGATGTGTCCCATAATCTCCCATCATGGGTCCCATAGCCCCTGCAATGTACCCCGATAACCCATCATGCGCCCCCTAATCCCCCATCATGGGTCCCATAGTCCCTGCAATGTACCCCAATAACCCATCATGCGCCCCCTAATACACCATCACGGGTCCCATAGCCCCTGCAATGTACCCCGATAAGCCCTCATGCGCCCCACCACACCCATAATACATCCAATATTCATTCTGTGATGTACACTTAACCCCCCCAGTGCACCCCACAGTCCCCTGTATTTCACCCCATAACCCCTCATGCGCCTTATTCTATTGGAATAAACCAGGAGATGGCACCAAAGCACGGGCAGCCAAGTCATGGCAGATCAATGGCTGAGAGAGGACAGGAGCCCGAGGATCCAGGCCATGGGGGTGGGGGGGACACCATAGCTGCAGTGTGAGTGGAGAGGTGATGGGTTTTCCCCGGGGTGCCCCTTGGAACTGGGGTACCACTGAGCCTGCCTGATCCACCAGCCTGGGCTCCCCCCCACACTGTGGTAAGTTGCCAAACTCTCCAAGCTTCCTCTTCCACCAGCACACCCAGGTCGGGACACCCACAGAAAGGGACACACATGGACAGGGACACACCAGGGTCGGGACACACCCAGCTGCAGTTTCACACCCAGATGTTGAGATCAGCTCTGCATGGGAAGGCTCAGCTAAGGCACCTCTCAATTGCTAAGGCGCCCCCCCCTGGAGTTTAAACCCAAAATTATGCCGTCTGGCACTGCACAGGGAACTCATAAAAATAAAAAAAAAAGCTCATAAAATTCACCCTCTCCCGCAATGTGGAGAGAGAGATGTAACAGCTTTCTGCCCCAAGTATGATTTTCCACACACTGGTTTTAGACAAAACAAAACCAAGTTTATTAACTACAAAAGATAGATTTTAAGTTATTATAAGTGATAGCAACCAGATCAAAGCAGATTACCTTAGTAAATAAACAAAACTGCAAACTGAGCGTAACACATGTGACGAACTGTTCTTAATGTTTCCTCTGAATACTGTGTGGGTGCCTCAGTTTCTGGCTGACCCTCTGTCGCCTAGAAACTAATGGCCAGGCCCTTCCCCCCTGCAAGGGGATGCTAAAGGTGTGGGAGAACAAAGAGGTCAGGTGACCTCCTGGCCCGGGAAAGAGACAAAGCCCAGAGGAGGAGGGGCTAGAGGGGGATTTCGGTTGGAGCTAGCTGGGGACAGGAAGGGAGGGCAGACGGATTGTCTGGCTCTCTAAACCCCATAATGGACCTGGCAGAGGGGTCCCGTTTGCTGCCGCACCTACAAGCTCTGTTTTAGACCGTGTTCCTGTCATCTAATAAACCTCTGTTTTACTGGTGGCTGAGAGTCACGTCTGAGTGCAAAGTGAGGGTGTGTGCAGGACCTCTGGCTTCCCCAGGACCCTGCCTGGGTGGACTCGTTGTGGGAAGTGCACAGAGGGGCATATGCTGAATGCTCCATGGTCAGACCCAGGAAGGTGAAGCCACGTGAGCTTCTTGCCCTGAAGACGGTCTGCTCCAAGGGAGAGGAGGCTCCCCAAAGTCCTGACTGGCTTTGTGGGGAGCAGTTCCAGAGCATCGCCCGGGAACTCCGTGAAAACACACTACATAGGTAGGATATGAATTAGCAAATTCTCACCCTGAGTGATAAACAGGCTGGCAGATTCTTAAGGCACAAGTTGCCTTGGCTTTCCCAGGTTTTCATACACAAGCTAAAAATCCTTCTAGGCTGGGACCATCACTTCCCACAGTTCAGTCTTTGTTCCTCAGGTGTTTCCAGGTGTGTTGTTTTAGGACGAGTGAGGTCCCCTCATGATGTCATTGTGCCCTTTTTATGTCTTCTTCCCACTTGCTGGAAAGCTCTTTTGTTGTGACCTGGGTCAAACAGTTCCCATTGTGTAGTGCTATCCCAGAGAGGTTTCTATCGTGCGCAGTTCCTGGGGTAATCCTGGTGCTTGTGTGCATTTCCTCAATAAGCCATTAACATTGTTTGGCCTTTTTACTGTTGTACCTAAAAGGCTGCTTGTGGGTGTTTTCAACCTCACAACCTGTTTCAGTAACACATACATCGACAAACTTCATAACTTTATATGTGACGTTAGCACATACAATCCAACAAGATATTACTGTCTAGCAGATCAAGACTCTTAGGGTACATCTACACTACAGCGGGGAGTCGATTTAAGATACGCAAATTCAGCTACGTGAATAGCGTAGCTGAATTCGACGTATTGCAGCCGACTTACCCTGTTGTGAGGACGGCGGCAAAATCGACTTCTGCCGCTTTTTGTCGGCAGCGCTTACTACCACCTCTGCTGGTGGAGTTAGAGCGCCGATTCGGGGATCGATTGTCGCGTCCCAACGGGACACGATAAATTGATCCCCAAGAGGTCGATTTCTACCTGCCGATTCAGGCGGGTAGTATAGACCAGACCTTAGAATGACCCCTCACAAGGCATACTTTGTACAAAACACATCCTCATTACATGACAGTGGTGAATATTGGGGTGCCAGGTGTCACAGGGGGTATCTGTGGAGGAACAACAGGCTCTGTTGCTCTGGGTGCGGGGAAAGGGGGGCTGGGACGAGCGCTTTGGATAGATGCCTGCATGTCCCGAGCGCAGGCTAAGGAGCAGCACCCCACCCATCCTGGGGTCTGGATCCAGCAGCTACCTCCTCAGGCTAGCACCTCTCAGCTCTACGGGCACCATCGGCAGGATATCATTAGGGGCCTTGGGAATGGGTCGGGGGGGACATCGTTGGGTGGCTCCAGCAGGAGGGCAGGGGAATGTGCTGTTGTTTCCCTGTTGCCGTTCAATTCCCTGAGCTTCCTGGCCCAGTGTTCTTTGGTTACAAAACTCCTCTGGGATAACTGGATTTTGTGTGAGGCGTTTCCGGGCCCATGTACGTGCCCAGCCTGGAGAGGAAGAGGTGCAGGCTTGCTACCTTAGGACATCGACCAGCGCCAGTGTCCAGCACAGTGTGTGTGTGTGGGGAGAGGGGTGTTGCACAAACTGGTGGTCGCTGTGGGATCTCAGGCAAGTGGGAGTCTGTGGCCCAGGCCAGAAGGTGGAAGACAAGCTGCTTTGTGAAGTGTGGAGATGTTTATGTTAGACATTTGAAGGGAAGAAAATGAGTGCCAGGGAGGAGGAAGTACCCCAGGTGGGAGGGTCAGATACGCCACCTCTGAAAAGGGCACCATGGCCCGTATTTAAGCCAGCACCTTATAATGGGGGGCAATAGGAGTGGAGTGATTGGAATGAGCCATTTGAAATGGCCGCTGAGCTGAATTCTCTGAGCCCATGGCTCATAGGGGAGGCCGGGGAGGCTGATCGAGGGCTCAGCAGTGAGGTTTGGCAGGGCTATAAGTGCCTAGCAATGTTCTTTGGAGCCTGCAGCACGCACTGCCGGGGATCGGGTGATTTTCTTCCTATAGGGAGAAGCCAGAGGAGTCGGTTTGGGATTTTGAGGCCGCTGGTCATGAAGGATTTCCCATGGGCTGGCGCTGAGACACAAGACGTGCTAGGCCCAGATCAGGTCACCAGCCACGATTCTAGTGGGCAGATGCAAAGACCAGTCCAGATGGGGGAGTGTCCAGCTGGCTACGGAGCTGGAACGGGGCAGGAGACTGGAAGTGGGCGCTAGGGGGCAGGCCCATTCTGCAGAAGAAAAGACAGGGTTGGAGGCACCATCCTGTGAATAACCGACCACGCAGGCAGTGCGGGGAGTATTAGAACTACAGTGAGAGCTGGCTCAGGGTAAGGAGGCTGTGAAGGTCCAGGCCCAGGGCAGTTCCCATAGAACAGTCAGCCCTGGAGGCAGCATCGAAGAAGGGAGGGTGACAGCTGCTGGAATTGGGGGAGCCCTGGCCACTTTCAGGATTGCCCAAAGAGAAGAGGCATTCATGGCAGGGAAACTAAAGAGGGCAGGAGATCAGGGCCCACCCACTGCCCCACAACACTGGGGCTCAAGAGAGGAGGTGGGAATTGCTGGCTCCATAGAGTTGGGAACCACCTGGCAGGAGCAATCAGAGACGTCTGGTGCTGGCTTCTCCTGGACTCAGGTGCCCAAATAGCCCTTGCGCGTAGTGAATTGTTGACGCAAGCTACAGATGAGAGTCTCTGAGTGAGGTCAGTTAGCTGCCAGGGTGACTAGTGGAATGACGCTTGGGAGTGTGCCACAGATCCATCAGCCTCCAGAGCTTACAAATGACCCGTGAATTCCTCATGGTAGGAAAGGCCTCTCAGGGAGGATTGCCTGAAGAAACCCCAAGTGACTGAGTGTCACTGATGGGTCGTGTTCTTTGCTGGGAAGACAGCCACCCGTCCACTATGGCTGGCCAGTGGTTGAAAGGAATTGGTGGTGCCCCTAGAAGAGGAACGATTGTCCCAGTTGGGGCTGAGAACATGAGAAGGGCCTGTATGAGCCCAATCCTTCGAGTAGGCAGAAGCTTCTGGGGGCACACTCGATTGGCAGGAGCCAATCGGGCAAAGTCCTGGTGCAAGGAGCCAACATGTCAATGGAGCCATGGGTCACTTATCCCAGGATGGCGATTGGCACATTTGAGACGGGTGTGTCGGTCATGCAGGAAGCTCCCAAAACAGAGACCCCGGTTGATATGGGGGAGTTGAAACTGGACCAGGGTCAAGGTTGAAAACAATTGTGAAGAAAGGCCCAGAGGGGGCAGAGAAATTGGGATTTGAGATTAAGTTAAACCAACACAGTCTGCAGCTTAACAGGTGCGAGCAGGACAGGAAGTTGTGTTTGAATGCGCAGATGGACTTAGTCATGGCATCCCAGATCCCTTAGACCAGGATCTAGGATGCACCAGGGCAACGAACCACTGGATTAACCCTGAGAATGCCAGACCTATGAACAAGGACCATGAAGGGTCCCCATTCATCCTCAGTAGAAGTTCAAGCAACAGCTGTGAGATGTAGGTGAGAGGAGCCATTAGGTCTTCTTTGAGCCCGTGGGCTGCCTGTGATGGGGCGTGCTCACCTCTTGTGAGCGCCTCCTGTTGGGTGGGTGCAAACCTGCACTCTCTCTCTTTCACAGTGCCCCCTGTCGGCTGCTGCCCTTGTCAGGAGGATCTTCAGTGGCTCAGCCCTCCGGCCAAGTCACACAAAATCTAAAAAGCGACAGAGTCCTGTGGCACCTTATAGACTAACAGACGTATTGGAGCCAGGGCCGGCTCCAGGCACCAGCCTGGCAAGCAGGTGCTTGGGGCGGCCTCTCCGGAGGGGGGCGGCACGTACAGCTATTCGGCGGCAATTCAGCGGACGGTCCCTCACTCCCGCTCGGAGTGAAGGACCTCCTGCCGAATTGCCGCCGCAGATCGTGATCGCGATCGTGGCTTTTTTGTTTTGTTTTGGCTGCTTGGGGCAGCCAAAACCCTGGAGCCGGCCCTGATTGGAGCATAAGCTTTCGTTTGTGAATACCCACTTCGTCAGACGCATGCTTATGCTCCAATACGTCTGTTAGTCTATAAGGTGCCACAGGACTCTTTGTCGCTTTTTACAGATCCAGACTAACACGGCGACCCATCTGATACTTAAAATCTAAAATGGTGTCTCTGGCCCTGTCTCTGGGCTCAGGTCTCAGCCCTTCCTAGGATAGCGTTAAGTTCATCCCTGCCTGGGTATGGAGCAGGGCCCCCAGAGCTTTCTCCATGGAGACTTTGTCCTCAGCGGTTCTCAGTGACCCAGCGCTGCAGCCAGGCCACCTCTCATATTCTGTCCCCTTCCAGGGGGGTCCCTCTCTAGGGTCTTCAGCCCCATCCTTCAGCCCTTTCAATTCAAGACCCTTTCTTGGGCTTCTAAACAACATTTGTCCCCTTTCTGGGGCTTTGGCTACTTTCCCAGTGGCCAGTGTGGGGGGACCTGGGCCCACCCACTGCTCCGGGTCCCGACCCATGGACCCTGCAAATAGCAGTCACGTGCTGCTTCCTTTAATAATTGCTATTGCTCTTCCCTGGGCCACTTCCCACCCAGCCCCTTCCTCGTCACCCTGGCTCAGGGCTGAAGTTCTTCCTCAGGGAATGCCAATGCCACCAAAACCCATCTTCTGGTTCTCCCTTGAGCTCCAGCCACCAGCAAGGAGCCCCTTCCGTCCTCCTCTGGTCCCCACCAGGAACTGATCATTCTGCTCAGGCCCTGCGGCTCCTTTAAACTGAGCCTGCTGGGCTCTGATTGGCTGCTTTCCTGTGGCCTTCCTTGGCAGGCCTGGAGGACCCACCTTCACTGCTCATTTTCAGGGGGTCTCAAAGGGCCCAGTACATCCTGTCACACTGCCCCAGTGGTGTAGGTGCCAAAAGCATGTGGAGATCGGTGACACTACATGGATTATCATAGACAGAATGATATCACGGTTAAAGACGCCTATCTCATGCCCAGGCTGCAGACACATTAGATCCCTGGCTAAATCCCCATGGCTGTCCACCCTTGGCCTGGCCAGTGGGTACTGGCAAACGGTGCATCCAGACAACGTAGCTGAAACAGCTTCCTGCCCCAAGCAAGAACTTTCTGGGCGCAAGGTGATGCCATTTGGTCCCTGTAACGTGTCTGGTACGTTCCAAAGGCTCGTGGACCTCTTGAGAGCAGACTGGCAGGGGACATCCTGACCAGGGGGCCTGGATGACACCATTTTGAAGAACACCTGCAGAAGTGTCAAGGAGTGTCAGAATGCCTTCCTGGAGCTGAAGCGGCGGTTGATGTCAGCTTCCATCCTAGTATATCCACACCCGCAGCTGCCTTTCCTGTTGGACACCGACACAAGTGAGGTCGTCCCTGGGGTGTTTTGTGGTAGGCCCTGCTCACCGAGCCTAGGACGGCAAGAGGGAGCTGCTCACTGTGGGAGCCTTCACCAAACATTTCCGGCATGTCCCTCAAGGCAGACAATTCACACTGAGACCAGCTCACTGTTCTCTCTGCGGGCTACACAATTCCCATCCACCGAGAGGGCAGTGAGCCAGATGGTTGGCACCGTTGGCTACCAGGTTGCACAGCGCCCGGGGAAGCAACACCAGGCTGCCAGTGCCTCGCCTGGGAGGGCTGATTTGGGAAAAGCTGCACCAGGGGCTGAGACGCTGCCGTTCTCCACAGGGGGCCAGCCAGGGGGGGTAACACTCAGAGGGTCAGAAAAGGCCAGTGGGTCAGTTTCCATCTCCATTTCGGCCCATTGGTCTGTGCCCATTCCATTGCCTATTGTTCTTTTATAAAAATGGTTGCAAAACTCCTCGGTGTCTAATTGGGTTTTGTGTCAGGAGTTTCCGGACCCACAAGCAAAGGGGGCAGATGCCTGACCTGGAGAGGAAGGGGTGCTACCTTAGGACATCTACCAGCACCTGTGTCCAGCACAGCGGGTGTTTGTCACAATATAGACCCGCCCCAATATAACAACCCCCTGCAATGCACCCTACAACCCTCCCCAGTGCACTTTTAAGGCCCTCTCACAGGAGGGTGGGGTGAGTTTGTGCCAACTTCTATGTTGGCTGACTGGGGGTGGGGTCAGCGCTGCTCTAACATCACTGCTTGCATTGGCTCCCTATGGCACTGCCTGGCAGCCCAGGATATCAGGAGCGCAGAGAGCTCTGCTCACAGCCTCTCCTGCCCAGGGCCCCAGACATGCCCCATGTCCTGTGCAGGAGGAGTGGCCTACGTGCCAGTCCCTTTATGCCAGAACCTGACTGCGAGTCCCCTCGCCCTCGCTGTCTGTTCCTCCCATCACCTGGGCTGCTGGGCACTAAGGGGCTAGGCCGGGCATGCAGGGCTGCACTGGGCCTGCGCTGCCCCACAAACTTCAAACTTGGTAGGACTTTGGATCTGGTTCTAGCGCCACAGTCCCGATCTAACTCTACTAGGGACGGAACTGGAGACGCTGATCTGATGTCAGACTCCTCCGGACGGTGGGGCCAGAATCACCACCAAACAGTCCATTGTGGGGCATTGCTGCTCTGTAGGGCCCCTGACTAGCCTGCTAGAGGGCAGTTCCACTGGTACTTTGATCCAGAGCCAGGAGTACTAGCAATACCATAGCAGAGAGACAGGCAGATCATATGGCTGAAACACCCCCTGGTTCCTGATTCATCTCTAAATCACTGCCCTTGTACATCCGCTGGTCTCCCATACTGGCCACTGGTCATAATTGCCTGGAAGAAAAGGCTCTGGGCTTTCCTTTTGTTCTTACCCTCAATGATGCCATGTTAATGCCCAGCGGCCTGGACACCTGCTCCTGGGAAGCTCATCAGTGCCACCCCTGTGAAGGCCAGAGGGGTTACCTCTGCCTCAGCGCCAGGCCCAGGGCTGAAGGGACGCCATGCAATGCTCTGCCTGGCCAGCAGTGCACTGAGCTAGGCCCAGGCTGGCTGGCTGGGCCCCAGACAGACTGATTATTAGAAACATATTCACTGAAGATTAACAACCAAACAAGGAATGTGTGTCCCTGACACAGCTGCTGAGTCTCAATGAATGTGGTTTTAATCATCAACTGTTATTACTGTGCTAACAAATAATTCCCTTGTTAAATCGACACGCATTGCCCGACTGCTGCTGACTGCGCCCCCGGGATCCCAGCCGAGCCACGTCCTGGTGCTCAGCACGCCCGCTCCGTACCGGTCGAATGTACCTGGTGCGCCGCGCCACTGGACGCTCCAGGGCAGGCCTGTCAGAATACACTTGCGGGCTGCTGAACTGGCCACACGTCCCAGTGGAACGTACCTGCCGTGCTGCCCAATATGTCCTAGTTCTGCACTGATCCGATGGAACCATGATGATCCCCAGACCCAAGTCTGTGCAGCCGGCCCACTGGGAGCTACCTCCCAGCGCAGTTTGCAGCTGACCCTGCTCTGAGCTGCGTTCAGGGGGGAGAGGTTCTGGCCCCATCCGCACCCGCACCTGCACCAGAAGTGCCAAGGTTGGGAAGCTCTTTGGATTGGATGTGTTTGTGAGGCCGCCTTTCCCAGCCTGTCCCAGGGGAGATGTCGCAGAATAACTCAGCCCTCATCTGTCTGCACCACCCGACTCCTTTCCTGCTGGCAGCAGGGTAGGAACGGAGCTCCTGACCTCAGCAGTAAGGCCCCAATCCTGCTTCAAGCCCCTGGGATGCTCAGGGCATTTCAGCAGCAACTGACCATGGGAGTGGGGGTGTCCCTCAGTCAGCCCAGAAGTGCAGTCATTAGGAGCAGCCAAACTTTGCTTTTCTGGGGGGACATTGGGTTCAACATCAGACCCTGAGGAGGCCAAGACTAGGGACACCTGGACCTGCCAGCTTGGGAAACAGTTTCTGGGGAGTGGCTCCCCAAAAGACCCATGTCATGTCCTTGGGGTGAGGGTGGAATGAGATCTTGTGCGGGGGGAGGGACTCCCCAGCAGGGGGAGGCAGGTAAGCACCAGAGCGGGCCAGTTGTTCTCCACGCCCACTGGAGGTAGGGCGAGGCGTGACAGGCTTAATCTGCAGCCAGGGAGAGTTAGGTGAGCTAGCAGCAGGGCCACCCGGGGGGGGGGAGCAAGTGGGGCAATTTGCCCCGGACCCTGCAGGGGCCCCCACGAGTGCACCCCCGCTTACCACTTTCACTCCAGCTCACTGCTTTGCTTCACACAGGGCACTTAGATACGTTTATAGCGGAAACAGGGAGACGTTTATTTAACAAAAGGCAGAGATTCAAATGGCAGTGCATAGCCGTATTGGAAACAAATAGTGACATATCAAATCAAATCATAACCCGCATTCTAGAGCCTAGGCTTGCTTAACTGCCACTTTCCTGCCTTCCCAAGCAACGCTCACCCGAAGTGTCACAGCTGGGCCAGGCTGGGGTCTCCCGTTCATAAGACAGTCACGCTATCACTGGCCTCTTTGGCAAATGACCCAGGGTGCAGCCCGAGATATACCCCAACAATCCACTATCTTTAGCAGTGACAGGATTCCGTCCTATTGTTTATTTCTTCCTGACAATTTCCTCTCTCGAAGATTTCACAATCTCTTCATCAGCATTTGACTGAGTGTGCAACTAGGCATCCACTGGGAGACACGCAACACCCACTACACACACAGCCAGATGGGGGAATAAACGTCTGGTCCTGCCTGTTTGAAAAGAACCTGCCCAAGACACGTCACTCCCATCACCGGCTGTAAGAACAGCATTTCCAGTATAGACCCATAACTCCTGCAATATTAGCTGTACATGTGTTTCACAGTGACTGTGATGACTTCTGGCTCTCCAGGCCCCCCTTCAGTGAATTGCTATCCGACCCATGGCCCTTTGCCAGTCGGCACCCAGTGGGCCTGGGTCATGCGAGGCAGCTAAGACTGGGATTCTCAGAAGCCAGCCAGCTGGGCAGGGGTGAATTGCTGAGGAGAGGGGTGATCCTCAAAGGTACCGGTATTTCCCGTTGATCTGGACCTTTGGTACTTGACTGATGGGCTGGAGGGAGGCGCCACCCTCTGCTTGGGATTCTCCATGCTTAACCCTCTCCTGCAGCTCAGCCGGGCCCTCCCAGCTGAGCCCAGCCCTTGTAAGAAGCTGGGAGAGAGAGCGAGCCCTGCCCCAAGCCCTCAGGAGCCCCTCCCGGCATGTGGGAGACCTAGTTTGCAGTCTCTGCTCAGCCTGAGTGGGATCAGAGCCTTTAATCCAGTTCCCCTAGTCCCAGGGGCACGCAGGCTTGAGCTGCAGGCTGGTGGGTATTCCCATCCCCAGGCAGGACTCTGCCAAGCTCTCCTGCTGAAGTCATTCCACTTTGTACAAATAATTGGTGAGTCTTTGGACCAGAGAGAGCACAAACAAAGGGCTGTATCACCGGGGCTCAGGGCTGCAGCTGGAACGTGGGTTCCAGTCCCTGCTCCAAATCAGGCAAAGTGGGGTAGCACATGCCTGCTCCCAGCTGCCTTTTGTGGGGGCTGGATGTGCTCAGAGCTCAGGCTCCGCTGGTGAGATAGCTGGGGGACAGGACAACTAGTGTGAGAACCCAACTTCCCTGAGGGCTCCAAGCTGCTCCTGACCTGTGGGATTAGGCAGCAGCTGAGCTTAAATATTGGATTTAGGCAGCTACAGAACTGTGTGGGTCTAGCCCCATGGGAATTCGCTCTGAGCTGCTGTCCTGCAGATGGGGCTGGGCTGGGGAGGTGGGTTGGGCCTGCATGAAGCAGAGGGTTCCCGGAAGCATACAGGGGGCCCTGTACAGTCACACGGGTCACCCACTCTGCTGTCGGGGCATGGGGAGGCTGGTGGAGTCGGACTGCATTTCCCGTCTGCTGCGGTCAGACCCTGCACAGGAACCTGTGGCCTTGCGCCTGTTCCCCGTCCAGCGGGAGTCTGCTGGGGACAAATATTTACCGTGTTTCCATGGCAACACACTGGTGGGCCTGTTGCAGAGCACAGCCCAGTGGATTCACATCAGCTACCTCAGGAACCCCCTTGCTCAGCTCCTTCCCCCTCCCCCCCACTAGCCGCTGTAGAAGGATAAACACCAGATAAGAGCAACAGTCGGAATTTTAACAAGACAGCGGAGTCAGCTTTGAGGTTTAGGCCAAGGATTAGACTGAGCGGCCATCGGACTGTTTAGGCCAAAGGTCCGGTTGTTCTCAGCAGTGTTGTGCAAACCACCCCGAGTCCTTGGGACGTCCTTGCCCCAGCCCCCGCTGCACTCCCCCATCCCAGTGCAGAGGAGGAGCCCTGAAGTACAAAGGACTCATGTCTCCTCTCCTCTCCTCTGAGGGGCTGCAGGGACTTCTCCAGGGTGAAGCAAGACGGGGCACCAGCCTTTAGAGCAGGGGGTGGGGGGGGCTGAGTCCCCTGGAGACAGATCAGCTACAGGCCCAAAGGACAGCAGTTGCCAGCCTGCCCCACACTGGATGATGGAAGGGACCTGCGGATTCCTTTGGGGCTGGGATGAAGTCAGTCACTCCTCATCCTCTACCAAGCTCCCTCGTCCTCGCACAAGCAGCATCCGGGGCTAGAGGGGCAGGGAGGGGTATTCTCCCCTCTGTACAGAACCAATGCTCAGTACGGTACCAGTAGGGGGCACTGCAGTGACGGAGGGGCCATCTTTCAGATGAGAAACATGACGGTGAGGCGGTGACCCCCTGCCATGCACGGGGGGTGGATGTGGGGCGGTTTCTGTTCCCAACTCTGTCATTGGCCTGCTGAGTGACTTCCCCTCTCTCTAGCACAGGGACGATGATCCCTATTACTCTCTATTAGGTGTATTAGGGTAGTGCCTTGGAGCCCCAGTCATGGACCAGGGCTCAATTGCGCTAGGTGCTGTACGAACACGGATCAGAGGCCCAAAGAGCTCATTCCCAAAGATGCAATGAAGCTTTGTTGATTCATGGCTGATGGGCCAGCGACAGACACAGGGTTATTAGCTGCTGTTGTGTTACTCAGAGCCCCAGTGGCTCTTTCTCTAATAACATGGGAGACCTGGCCAAATTCGAACACACAGAATGACATCCTGAGCCCTGAATGCCCCCTGCACTGCCATTTGGATAGGGTACTCTCCATTTCTTCATGGAGACAACAAGCCGCTGCAGCACCCCACCCCAGAGGAGGCTGCATTTCATTGGTGGGTGATGCGATCTGTATATACAGTGTGTATATCATATTTGCATACTCCGTTCTCCTTGTATGCTCCTGCAGTGCCCTGACACAATATGAACTGTTTTAAACTAATTCTCATTAATAATGGCGTGGATTCCACTGGGATCCAGGGCAGCTGGAAATGTAAATTACGATGCAGACTAATCCCACCGCTTACACCATTGTGCGTCAAGGAGGCAGCCACGTAGGGTACCTTTATGTGACCACACGGCTCATGGCTGAATCCTGACTGATGCAATTTACCCCAAGGCGTGCTGGGTTTGCCCTTCCCTGATCCCATCCTGGGGTCTGGACACGGGCTCTTGCTATGGGGTGGGGGACAGTGCATGGCACCCTTGTCATAGAGTTTGAGACCAGAAGGGAGCCCCAGCTCATCGGCTCTGACGTCCTGTATGTCACAGGCCACCGGCACACCCAGCAACCACACACACATCCCAACCACCAAAATGAGACCAAAGTATCACAGTGCTCAGTGAACTAGTGTGTGCCACAGGCAGAGACCAGGAGGGACCAAGGGGCACCAGTGCCCAAGGCCCCCGCAATGGCAGGCAAGAGGCGGCCCGTCCATATAGGCGAACCAGACGGTTGCCTAGGGGTACCAAATTCGAGGGAAAAAAATCAAATAAAAAAAGAAATGACAAAAAATGAAAAAGATGAAAAAAATACAAATAAAATAACGAAGCTGTCATTATTTCAATTCCCGTGCGTGTATAGAGGGAATATGAATTATAATTCATTTCTCTACATTTCTGAGAATTTATTAAGATGTCAAATCTTTCATTTACTGCAAAAACAAATAATATTTTAGTGAATTTTTTTTCAATTTGTGACGTAGGGTCAAGATGACCCACTCTGCAATTTTGATATGCAATAACTCAGCCACAATGAAACACATCTGCCCGCAGCAAGAGCTGCAATGCTAGTGACACCTCACTCGAATATACATCAAGGTCGCATAGCTGGAAATTCATGTAGAGCGGAGATATTGCGAGCTGATACATGTCAAACAGTCATTTTAACACACATCACAGGTAGATGGTTAAGAATCGAGTGAATACTGTGGAAAATTGTGTTTCTTGGTGCCAAAGAATAAAGAATAACATCTTTCAGCATTATAAATCCGAAATGTGAATATCTTTAAGCGTTATTAAACCTTAGCATTATTATCAGGCTGTATAATTATGAACTTTTCTTTGTTATAATTGGTTCACATGTAATAAATAAGGTCCATAAAAGAAAAGTAACAGCATTAACGCTTAATAGACTACAAAAGTGATGACGTCACACTCCAAGCGGGTAACCGTGAGGAAGGGGATTACTTCCAAACAACCGGTGTCGGGTTATAACATCGAAAAAGGTCATTTTGTTTCCATGTAAACGCTGTAACTTTTAATAGGTAAGTGAGTGTATGTTACTAATCATTGAACCTTTAAGCAGTGAAAAGACGTGTTGGGATAGTTGCAATGTGGTTTAAATTGCCAACCATGTGGTGGGTGTGTCAGCCATCCTTAACGCTATAATGCTTGCAGTCGGGAGCACAGTACATAACAATATTCAAATGCCCTATGGCAGAAAGAGGAAAAAGAAAACCCTCAGGAGCTGAGTATCGTAAATGAAAGGCTGAGAAGGAAAAGGACCAAGCAAAACAGCAGGGATCCTTCCTGGAATATCTTCTGTTTTATCCAAATAAAGATGGAAGCAGTTCACAGCATCCAGATGAAGGAATTTTACTTGGAGAGGAGGTTAGCTCACATCCTCATGGAAGCAGTTTGGAACATCAAGATGAAGGTATATTACTTCGAGATGAGGGTAGCTCTCATCCACAAAAAAGCAGTTTGGAAACTCAAGATGATGGAAACTTACTTCTAGATGAAGGCAGCTCACAGCATCAGACTGATATGGAAGTGGAGAAAATTTATTCACCTTCAGAGACACCTGCAGAAATTGAAGTAAATGAAGTAGAAGGAAGAAAGGATGAGGAAGTTACAAACAAGTTACAGTATGGGGACCCAGCATCATGGCCCAGATGTGATGACAGTGTGTGGCAAATTCTCATGGAACATGGACCCAAACAAGTTCATGAATTTCCCTTCCCTAAGGATGGAAATAAAAGAAAATTATCTGTTCAGCATTACAGGAGGAAACTCATTAATGGGGAAGAAATTTCATACCACTGAAGGAGACAACTGGAGCATTTATGACTGAAACTATTCTACAAGAGCTTGAAACAATGTCATTATCTGTTGAAAACTTAGGTGGCCAAGGCTATGATAATGGGAGTAATATGAAGGGTAAAGACAATGGTGTGCAAAGGAGAATGATGGAAATCAATCCTAGGGCCTATGCGCATTCTCTGAATTTGGTTGTCGATGATGCTGCTAGATGCTGTTTGGAGGCAAGCAGTTTCTTTGACCTGGTGCAACGTGTTTATGTGTTTTTCTCAGGTTCAACACACCGATGGGAGAGTCTTACTCGCCATGTGAATTCTCTAACTGTGAAACCACTTAGTCAGACAAGATGGGAGAGTCGCATTGATGCTTTGAAGCCTCTTCACTATGAACTTGGAAACATTTATGATGCCCTAATTGAAATTTCTGATGATACTACTGGATCATCTGGCAATACGGCACGTGGCAAATGGCCTTTCCATGTTCAAATTTGTGACTTCACTTATTTTGCGGTATAATATCCTTTTCGAGATTAACCTTACTAGTAAGCAGCTTCAGGAAAAGAACTTGAACATACATTCTGCTATTCAAAAACTGCAGCAAACTAAAAATATTCTGGAGGAATTCTGAAGTGATGAAGGGTTCGAAAGAACACTGGTAGATTCTCTCGAGCTTGCTGAAGAAAGAGACTTTCTGACAGAATTTGAACCAAGCCAGTTCACATTCAGCAAAAGAAACAGCAGTTTTCATATGAAGGATGAAACACACCCATTTAGAACCCAAAACAAAGGTTCAAAGTGAATTTCTACTTCACTGTCTTTGATACTGCTATTCACTCGGTTGACGAAAGATTTCAACAGATGCAGCAGCTAGAGTCAGTATTTGGCTTTCTATATGATATCCACAGCTTGCAAAAGAAAACAGCAAAACAGATAAGAGAATTTTGGATAAAACTGGAGTCGGCATTGACTCATGAAAATTCAAAAGACATTGACATTGATGCTACAGATTTGTGTAGTGAGCTTCAGGCTTTTTCAAGACGACTTAAGAAACATTCCACTCCTGAAGAAGTCCTGAAGTTTGTTTGTGAAAATAAACTCACAGACAGTTTTCCAAACATTTTTATAGCTCTACGCATTCTTTTAACTTTGCCAGTTTCCATAGCTAGTGGGGAATATAGCTTCTCAAAGTTAAAATTGATAAAAACACATCTGCGTTCAACAATGGTGCAAGAGAGACTTCTTGGAGTTGCCACAATGTCAATAGAGCATGAAATGCTGGAAAACTGGATCTAAAAGAACTAGTGACTGAATTTTCAAAACTTAAAACAAGAAAAGTCATGTCTTGAGAGCACAGAGTGTTTTTTATGCGGAGTGTTTTGTAAATACAGGTTAACGTTCATTGAAGCGTTTTCTTATTTCTTTCTATATCGGATGTGGTGGTGATGGCAGTTAAAGCAGGATAGCGTAATGGACGATTTTGGATTTGTAATAATAAAAATTATAATTAACATTTTTAATGCATTTTTATTTGAAATCGGACTGAAATATCATCTAGCTGTCGTGTACAAATCTATTCTGAAAATTTCGTGTCTCTATTTTGTCTGATGTCAGAAAGATTGTTTGGATAGACGGACGAACGGGCAAACCGAATAATTAAGCCTCTGTTTAAAAAAAAAACGCTTAAAAAACATTAAAAGGAAAAAGGGGCAAAATGTTTCCCAGTTTACCAAAAACCTCAGCCTAGATCTGCCCTTGGGGTTGGGGGTGGGGGCGCCGATCGCATGGTTCGCCTGGGGCACCAGTTGCAGGCAGCTAGTCTAGGGCTGCTCCATGGCAGGCAATTGATTGAGATACACGCAGATAATCCTGGCAAGTGACCCACTCCCCATGCTGCAGAGGAGGTGGAACCCCCCCTTCCCCCCAAGGTTCCTGCCAAGCTGACCTAGGGGGAAATTCCTTCCAGACCCCACCCCAACTCTACTCTGGGAAGCAGTGACTCTGAACAAGATTTGGGGGCTGTGGTGGATAATGAGCTGAGCACAAGCTCCCAGTGTGATGCTGTGGTCAAAAGGGCTAATGTCATCCTTGCATAAACAGGGGAATCTCAAGTAGGAGCAGAGAGGTGATTTTACCTCTGTGTAACCCTTCTGCCCATCTAAGTTGGCAGCAACAAGGGCCAGGTTCTGTATCTAGGGGTTCCGTTTCAATAACGCAATGCAAAACTGGCTCGAGCCCCCACCCAGTGACCTGGGACAATTACATACCTTCCCCTGGGTGCCTCTAAGAGGCAATACTTCCCCTCTCGCAAGCACGGAGTCTGAGTGTAGCAGAAAATGTTTAATAACATGAGGTAAACAACATCAGCATTAAATTGGAAAAACACCACAAACAGGATTCATAACACAAACCGTGAGCAAAAAAACCCACCCCAGCAAATTGGGCTGTGTCCTTTCCCTTTGGGTTCTTGAAACCAGCAACCCAAAAATCACCCAGAGTCCCCAAAGTCCAACACCCCCAAAGTCTCTTGGGTCTAGCAACCACCCAAAGTCCCAAAAGTCCAACAACCCCCAAAGTCTCTGTCCCTGGTCAGTGCAGCCCCAGAGTAAAAGGGGGGCACACAGGGTGTTAAGGAGCACCTTACATGATCCAAGGCCGGCCGTCTCTCCGTGGGGTTCCGCCGCAGCCTTCACCACGAGCCAGTCCACTTCCTGCCATCCCATGAACCGCTCCGCTCTACAAGCTGCTCCACTCCACTCACCCACCTGTGAGCCACTCCAGCCATCCCCACAAGGCTCCGCGCCACTCGCTGCTCCTCCAGTTGTCCCCACAAATTGCTCCACCAGCTGCTTAGCAATATAGCTTCAGGCTCCCCCACTAGTTAACACAGCACTTTATAACTTTAACTCTTTTGTGATTCCAGCTTAGAATAGGGGAACCCCAGCGCTGGTGCACTATTGGCCCAAAGTGAATTCAGCTCAGCAGCCTGTAACTAGACTCCTAATGGAATCAAAGTTAGCTCTGATATTCAACAGTGAAGAGAGGAGATGGTGTAATCGGTGTTTCAAACCCTCAAAGGAGCCCATACCATCAATTACAAATCCCTATCCTCTCTCAATTCACTGGGTTTTGTAACCCATGCCCCTTGTCAAGCAAGTGCTACTTAGGTAATGGTGACGGACTCACTCAGTCCTCTGTCATACAACAGTTCCACTGGCCTTGATTCACAGAATCAGGGTAACAAAACTTTATTCTTCCTGCCCCAATAACAGAGAAAACTGGGGATCCCACACCAGCCAAAGTAACCACTTTCAGTTGCTGTTGTTTCATGCCAGGTGGGTGGGTGTGCCTATGCAAACAAGATCAGCCCCTGGAGTTCTTTTCCACACTCCCCATAATTCACCACCAGATGTCAGGGTAGAGCTCATCCTGACTCTGCTTACATCTGTATTTGGCACTGCTGGAATCCTGTGTCCAGTTCTAGGGTGACCAGATGTCCTGATTTTATAGGGACAGTCCCGATTTTTGGGTCTTTTTCTTATATGGGCTCCTATTACCCCCCACCCCCATCCCGATTTTTCATTTTTGCTGTCTGGTCACCCTAGTCCAGTTCTGGTGTTCACAATTCCAGAAGGATGTTGATAAATTGGAGAGCATTCAGTGAAGAGCCATGAGAATGAATAAAGGATAAGAAACCAGGTCTTAGTCAAAGAGCTCAGTCTATGTAGCTTAACAAAGAGAAAGTTCAGGGTGACTTGAAGCTATACAAATTTAGACAGGAAACAAGGCATACATTTTTAACAGTGCAAGTAATTAACCATTGGGATGACTGACCAAATGTCGTGGGGGTTTCTCCGACACAGACAATTTATAAACCAAGCTAGGACATTTTTCTAACAGACCTGCTCAACGAATTACTGTGGGGCAGGTCTGTGGCCTATGTGGTACAGGAGGTCAGACTAGAAGACCACAGTGGTCCCTGTTTACCTTGGAATCTATGATTCAATGACTATGATTAACAGTTAGACCCTGAGCTATGAACAAGAATCAGCCAGCCCAGCACCTGAGAGAGTGACCACCACCTCAGAGCCCTGGCCCTCCCCAGCCAATGGCCTATCTCCAGCCATGGCCATCTCTGATGCTTCAGAGGAAAGAGACCCAACCCCGCCCCAAATCCCAGAATACACTGGGGGGAGAACCCTTCCTGACTCCTGCCAGTGACCACTTGAAGCCCTGAAGCATGAGCTTTTGGAAACATAAAATATAAACTAGAAGGGACCCCTGAGCTGCTGAGCCTTCCCCACCCATCACAAGAAACCTGGTCATACAAATCCCACTCATAAATGTGTCCAGCTCTCTCTTAAAACGTATTAAGTTGTTTGCTCCACAGCTCCTCTGGGGAAGCTGTTCAAGAACCTTCTGGCAGTTAGAAACCTTCTAATTTCCAGCCTGAATTTATTCATAGCCAGTTTATCCCCATTTGTTCTTGTGCCAACATTGTCCTTCAGCATCAATAGCTCTTTTCCCTTCCTGGTGTTCAACCCTGATGTATTTAGAGAGAGCAATCAGATCCCCTCTCCACCTTTGGTGTGCTAGACTAAACAAGCCCAGCTCTTCCTGTCTCCCCCCATAAGTTCAGCTCTCCATACCCCTGATCATCTTAGCAGCCCTTCTCAGCACCAGTCCCAGTTTGAATTCACCTTTCTTGAACACTGGTGGCCAGAATTGTACAGTGTTCCAGGTGAGGTCTCACCTGTACAATGGCCAGGAGCGCCGGAACAGGGAGGCGAAGAGAGCCATGGCCCTCCCACTTTTTACCGTCAGTAAGGGCGAGCGAGTGGGGGAGGGGGCAGAGAGGAGAGAGTACGGGTGGGGTTTTGGGGGGAATGGGCGGTACGAGGGCGGGACCTCAGGGGGAAATGGCAGTGCACAAGGGAGTGAGGCCTCGGGGGGAATGGGCAGCATGAGGGGGTGGGGCCTCGGGGCAATAGACGGTACGAAGGTGGGGCCTCAGGGGAAATGGCTGCGGGAGGGAGCGGGGCCTGGGGGAAAATGGCGGCATGAGCGAGCGGGGCCTGGGGGGACTGGGCAGCACCAGAGGGTGTGGCCATCGTTCGGGTGCTGGTGGCCCACCCCCACTTTTAGGGAGCTTCCGTCACTCCGGGCCATGGCAATAACACTTCTCTATCTCTGCTGGAAATACCTCGCCTGGAAATATCTCACCTCATCTCATTTGCCTTTTTCACAGCAGCATCACATTGGTGGCCGTAGTCATCCTGTGATCGACCCACACCCAGGTCTCTCTCCTCCTCTGTTGCTTCTGACTGATGAGTCCCCAGCTTACAGCAAAAATTCTTATTGTTAGACCCTAAGACCTTGCACTTCGTACTGTTACATTTCATCACATTTCAATCACTCCAGTCTTCAAGGTCATCCTGATCTTCTTGTGTGATATTCTGATCATCCACAGTCACATTTGCATGACATGCTGCACCCCTGCTTCTGAATTCTCTGTCTATGGACCAGAAGGCAGCCCATGGACTGCCATATAGATCAGGGGACTCTATATGAACCAGGTTAGGATGTGCACACCAGACCCTTCACCTAGCCCTGTGTTCTGCACCTGCTCTTACTTTTCCTTCGGCGTCTGGAGTTGCCGATCCGAACTGTGCTTGGCCAGGCCCTGGGGGTGGAATGGAAGGATTCCATGCCCCAGAGCACACCACAAAGCAGATGTGCAAAGCCCTACCCCAGGGGAAAACTCTCCCCCCAAAGCATCCACCCCAAGGCTGTGATCCAGCTGGGCTATTGCTAATGCTGAGTTTATCCTTAATCAATAAGCCCGGAGTGGGAGGCTCTCGAAGGGTTTGCTGGGTCTATCTCAGGCTGGATGAACCTTGCAGAGAGGAAGGGCAGGAGCACAAAGGCCCCGCACGGGGAACGACGGCTGCACTTCAGACAGCACCTCCCCACCCAAGCCAGAAAATCTGTTTCCAATTACCCAGGCTGCACGAGGAGCAACAGGAAATTCAGGATGGTGTGTGCTTGGCTCTTGGGGCACTGGCCTCGGCATTCGCTTCCGGGTGCTAACCAGACTCCCCGCCCAGCGAAACTGTCTGCCAGGCATGGGAGCAGGAGGGCAGCGCCAGGCCCGCAGGGGAGGAGCAGAGGGCATTAATGCAGGACTGGGGATGGAGGTGCTTCAAGAGACACCCTTTATTGTCCTTTCTTATTGTTTCAGTTAGTGAATTTGCGATCTGCTGATGCAACCTCTGCAAGCAGCCATGGGGTGGGGAATGGGGCTTGGGTATGGGGAACTCCCAGCCAGGGGTGCTGTGGGGAGTGGGGGCAGGAGAGTTAGCTGTGGGGGGAGCTCCCTGCGCTACTCCAGTCCCAGCCTCTCCCAGAGGGTGGCGGGGGGGGTTGTAGGGAGTCCCATTCACCCTTCATTAAGCTCTCTTGTGTTTATTCTGATACTGATTTAATTACATGATTGTGTACTATTGATCCAGGGGATCCCTGCCTCATTCCGTGCTCCGAGGGATGCATTGCACGCGTGTATGTATGTGTAGTTACGTGTCATTTTACCGCACTTCTATATTCCCACAAGGAGAGAGTTCTTGACGAGCCCACAGCCATGGTGTGGAATATCATCCTGCAAGCCTGATGTAGAACAGAAGTTTGTGAAATGTTTACCCTAGAGTTAAATATTTGTTTGAAATAGTAAAGGCTGGAACAGCTGGCAAGGAACAGCTCACAAGGGGAATCCAAGTGTGTTTGTGATCAACTTCCACCCGAGCCAACCAAAGCCGGGGAAGGTGGACCTTGCAGATTTGGAAGGTGCATGCAAAATCTACAAACAGATTTCACTTGGCAACAAAGAATGTGGAGTGAAGAAGGAAGCTGGCGTTCAAAGCAAATCAAAGGGAAACTGCTCGTTAGGGTTGGGGAAAAGTTTTCAGCCCAGCCTCTTCCTTGGAGATTTCAGAGTTTATGCAGGAATGATGAGGTGAGGCAGGACGGGGGGGGGGGTGGGAAGGAGAACTGGAGTGCTGGCTCCAGCTGATAGTCACAGATCCATTTGGAAAGAGACGCAAAGAGCAACATCAAAAAATAACCCACGAGACAAGAGAATGGAAAATGCCTGGAATGCATTAAGGGACTCGGAACAGAGGGGAAGGCAGGCCCAACCCTTCGGATCGGTGGTGAACTGCAAGGGCTGGAGGAAGCAGGCCAGGAGCTAGTGGCAGCTGGTGGCAATTACTGAAATAGGGACACACCTGGCTTGCCCCTCCCATGGGCAAGGGGGAGGAAATCTCAGAGAGGGTCTCCCACGTGGCCCATTGGGAAAGTGGAACAAGCCTCACCGACCCCACTGAGCCCAGGGATTCAGACCGAGGCTGGGGCTGTCTCCAATGCCAACTGGAAAGAAGGCTCACGGGAGGGCAATTAACTGCTGGACCAATTTCCCAAGGGTTGTGGTGGATTCTCCATCTCTGGCCATTTTTAGGATTGGGTGAAGATCTGCTGTAGTTCCAGCAGGGCTTAATTCAGGAAAATCCTCCGGCCTGTGCTGTACAAGAGACCAGTCAATCACAGCGATCCCTTCTGGCCTTAGGATCTATGAGTCTAGGAAGACACCATGTCTCTGCAGCAGGTCAGCCTGCTCCTTGGCACCCTGGCTCCAGAGCCATGCTCCCTGGGACTCCCCTGAGATCTCTTTAAAGGAGATCTCCACCACAGGGGGCAGGAGGGAGAGGCTGGTCTCTGGAGAGCCAGCAGGGGGCGATGCTTTCCACTTGCCCATCTGCTCCTGGAAGAACCATCCACAGGGCCTGGGAGAAGTGGGGAATTGTGATGAGGAAGCAGCGGAGGCAAACAGGGAGATCAGAGCATGGAGGAGACCCATACATGGGATGTGACCGGGACCCCACGGTTCGCTCAGGTGAAACTCCCATTTAAAACAAGAAGTTGGTACTGAGTAAGGACACTGCAAGATAGATAGATAGATAGATGGGGGGGAGGGTGTAGGGATAGATATTACATTTAAACTCATAATTTGAAATCCAGTGTGTTTTAAAGCCCCATGTTTTCCGGGCCTTTTTGAACATCCATTGAGGATGCCAAGGAGCGTTGGAAATTAAACCCAAATAATGAAAGACATCTGCCTCCACGAACTGCTGGTCTACCTATGACTTTGCCTACAGCACCCTCTGCTGCCCGTTTGAAGTCACAGCAATAGGTTGTACCTATAGCAGAAAGGTAAACAAAACATAAGGCCAAAAGAAATGTTTCCACAATAATAAAATAACAACAATAGTAGTGGATGAAGCATTTCTAGAACAAATAACAGAAGTATTGAAAACAAAAAACCTGGTGATAATGGGGGACTTTTACTCCCCAGCCATCTGTTAGAAAAGCGAATATGGCAAAACACAAAATCTCCAATAAGTTATTAGAGTGTGTGTGGGATAACTTCTTGTTTCCGACGGTGGAGGCAGTAACCAGTGGACAGCCATTTTAGATTTGATTCTGACTTCGTCTTCTTCTTCATAAGGCTGATGTAGATTAATAACTACAATTTTGCATTCTGACTAAGCAGAAGGAATTGGTTGTGAATCTGAAGGTGGAAAGGAACTTGGGTGAAAGTGATCATGCAATGATAGGCCAGCCATCTTCGATGGTTTAGACACAACAAATCCTGCATCTTGGTAGGAGGTTAGACTAGATGACCCTTGCGGTCCTTTCTTACCCTGTGATTCATGATTCATGATTCTGAGGAACGGAAGGAGTGGGAGCAGCAGAATAAGGACAATGGACTTCGAACAAGCAGACTTTAACAAATTCAGAGAAGTGGTAGGTATGGTACCATGAGAAGAAAATCTAAGGGAAAAAGGAGCTCAGGGGAGCTGGCAGTTTCTCAGAGACAGTTTTAAAAGGCACAGCAGCAAACTACCCGGATATGAAGCAAAGAGAGGAAGAATAGCAAAAGACCAATATGGCTCCCTCAGGAGCTCGCTAATGAAATGAAAATCAAAAAGGAATCCTACAAAAATTGGAAACACGGACGAGTTGCTCAGGAGGAATAAAAAATAACAGCCCAAGTATGTAGGGACAAAATCAGACAGGCTAAGGCTATGTCTCCACTGGCAATTGAATGACAAAACTTTTGTCTTTCAGAGGTGTTAAAAAAAAAAGAAAGACAAAAGTTTTGCTATGACACGTGCCAGTGTGAACAGTGCATTGTCGGTAGGAGTGCTTTCCTGCTGACAACGCAAATGCCGCTTGTGGGCGGTGGAAGTTTTTTGTCAGCAGGAGGGCAGACAAACAGCGGCTACACCAAGCGATTCTTAGCAGACATGTTGCTAAAAGCTGTGTAGTGTCGACATAGCCTAAGGCTCAAAATGCGTTACACCTGGCAAGGGACATAAAAGGTAATAAGAAGAGAATCTATAAATACATTAGGAGCAAGAGTAAGAGAAAGGCATGTGTAGATCCACTGCTTAGCAGGGCAGGAGAGCTAATAACAGAGGACACCAAGAAGGTTGAGATGTTCAATGCCTATTTTGCTTCAGTCTTCTCTAAAAAGGTTAATTGTGACCAGATGCTTAACACAATTAATATTAATCAGGGCAAAAGACCACAAGCCAGACTAGGGGAAAAACAGATTCAAGTATAGTTAGAGAAGTTTGATGTATTCAAGTCGGCAGGGCCTGATGAAATTCACCGGTGGGAGCTTCAGGAACTACCTGAAGCAATATTGGAGCCATTAGCAAGTATCTTTGAGAATGACTGAAGGACAGGTGAGGTCCCAAAAGACTGGGGAAGGGCAAACAGAGAACCTGTCTTTAAAAGGAGGAACAAAAAGGCCTGACTGTGATACCTGGAAAGATACTGGAACAAATTATCAATCAGTTTGTCAGCACTTAAAAGATAATAGGGTTATAAGGAATAGCCAACATGGATTTGTCAGGAACAAATCATGCCAAACCAACCTGCCTTCTTTGACAGGGTTACTGGCTTAATGGAGAGGGGAAGCAGCAGACATGATACATCTTGATTTTAGTCAGGCTTTTGACACAATCCCACATGACGTTCTCATTAGCAAACTAGGGAAAGGTGGTCTGGATGAAATTACTGTCAGGGCTTTGTCACAGTTCAGAGATCCGCACCTGTGTTTTCCTGCCGTCGCTCAGCAAGGGCACCCGCTCTCAAGCTTCCGTCTCCCTCGCCATCGCCTGTCTTGGGGTGGAGACCTACATCTCTCTCCCTCCTGAGCGGGGTATCTCCAGGCTGAACAGGGCCCTGCCTCCACTGTCTAGTTACCAGCAAAAGACAGTCTGCCTAAGTGGGCCTGCTTGCTTTCTCTGCCAAGATTAAGACTAGAGTGATTGCCAGCCGTTACACGTTACTGCACGGCACACTGATTCTGAAGGGAAAAGCATTACGGAGAAAACATATTAAGAACAATAAAAGAATGACCCGCATGCTAATAAGTTCACCAGCCATCTCCCCAAATGTCTCCAACATTCGCTCTGGCAGGTGAGTCCTTCCATCCCCCCCTTCCAAAGCGGTCTCTTGTGTGGTGATGAGTTCACAACAGCCTCAGCTCAGAACTAGCACCCAGTCTTATGGGGCCTCAGCAGGCCAAGTGCTTCCAACCCTTCCCTAAGGATTGGGGTTCTGTCCGTTCGCGGATCTGGAAGAGTCAGCTTCAACTCAGGCGATTTATCCCAAAGCCCTTTCTTTGTCTGTGGGTCCCGGGGGAATCCAGGCTGGCTCTTTGACCCAGGTGAACAGCAGACGAACGGTCCTCACTCAGGGCAAAGCCTCAAAGGCTGAATCTCTAGGTGGGGTGAGCAACCCCGTCCCCCAGGACATGCAAGGAATTCCACGTCACACATATAGTCCCCAAAGAGCTGCCCCATCTGCTGTATTATTCAGCATAGTCTTTCGAAGCGTCCACTGTTGGGATACAAACAGTCTATGATTCTACTATGTAAACACTTGCTTATAAACAACTACACACCCCACTGCTGGGTTTGAGGCCCAGTCACATCCAGGACTGACAATAAAGGTGAAACTGACATGACTGATGTGCCTTGTCCAAGATGATAGAAACACAACCAGTTAAAAATGGGTCTAACTAATAACAGGTAAACTGGGTTTGTAAGTTTCCCACCTTAGCACTAATCTGAGATATTCTCAGCAGCTCGCATAAAGAAATGTGCTTGTTGATACTGTTTATGAATTCAGTCCCAGTGATCATCCCAGAACACAGTACAATGGAACCATTACAGCCAGGGCTGTTCCCAAGCACAGTGTATAAATCACCCAGTTCACACCCCCCCATACGCCCTTGTCACCCAATACTGATCGGATGGGCACCAGGAGTGGTGCAGTCCCTGCAGAATGGGTCCGGGAATGGCAGTGCTGTGAGAAGTGCAGCCCCCATGCTGGAGTGATGTGGAATCTCCCCACTTCCCCCTGAGGCGCTGGGGAGAGATGAGCTGTGCTCCTGCTCCCACTCTCTCAGGTACCATTACATCGTGACTGATCACCCGGAAAACAGACCCGGGGTGGCCAAACGTACTGACCCTCTGAGCCTCATGCGACAATCTTCGGAAGTTTGAGAGCGGGGCGTGCTGCCAAGGCTGAAACCCCAAGACTCCCCTCCTGGCAGAGGCGATGCATGGGGGAGCACATGGGGCACATGGGGCTGGCAAGCAGGGAGCTGCAGCTATGGGGAGAGACAGTAGCCAAAGCAGCTGCCCCTCTCTGCAGCTCCCAGCTGTTTGCCGCTGCCTGTCCATGCAGAGCTAGGACCCAGGAGCTGCAGCGAGGTGGCGGGGGGGGGGGGGGGGACGTGACTCAAGCTGCTGTGGGGACCAAACCTTTAAATTGTGCCCCCCCCACCGTGTGGGGCAAGGAGCTGGGACACTGCGCGGTGGGTCATTGTCTGGCCCAGGCCCTTCCTAGCCGGAGGCCGAGGCCGAGGCACTTCCTTCAGGTCACCTTCCACTGCAGCTTGGCCACGGGCCCCCATAGCCACTAGCCCAGCCAGGGATCCCAAGTGGGGATTGTCACGGCTGGCTCCTCCCTGCCGCCAGCAGCTCTTCACTGCCAGGGAATTCCTGAAATCCTGTGTGCCCCTCCCCCACCCATCTCCTGGGGCTGTGAGTGCCCCCCCCCCCGGACAGCCCCCCTCCCCCGAGCTCTGAGTGTCCCTGGCCAGTCCCTCCCCTCAGCCCCCCCCCACTTCCTGGGGCTCTGAGTGCCCTCAGCCAGTCCCCCTCCCACACCCCGGGGCTGAGTGACCTTGGCCAACCCCCGTCCCTTCAGGAGGAACTCCCAGTACCCACCCAGCCCCCACACCTCAGGATTCCCCTCCCTGCGGCTCTGTGGCCATACCCCCACCAGGGCCGGCTTTAGGCCAATTCAACCAATTCCCCTGAATCGGGCCCTGGGCCCAAGCCCTGGTACGGTGTACCGGCAAGAGCCGGTGCGCTGTACCAGGGTGGCCCGGCTTCCCCAAGGGGCAATTTAAAGGACCTAGGGCTCCCAGCAGGGGCCGGAGCCCCAGGCCTTTTAAATTGTTACCAGACCCCCACTGCTGGAGCCCTGGGGTAGGGCTGCGGGGCTCTGGGGGCTATTTAAAAAGTCCGGGACTCCCGCTGCCTCTACCGCCCCGGCCCTTTAAATAGCCACTGGAGCCCCGCTGCTTCCCCAGGGCTCCCGTGGCTATTTAAAGGGCCGGGGCGGTAGAAGCAGGGGAGCCCTGTGCCCTTTAAATAGCCCCCAGGGCCCTGGGATAGCGGGGGACTCGGGGGCTATTTAAAGGGCCGGGGCTCCAGCTGCCTCTGCTGAACCCCGTCCCCGCACCAGCCCCGCACCCCCTGCCCGCAGCCAGCCCCTGCTGCACCCCTGCCCTACCTCCAGCCCCGCCCCCCTGCCCTGCCTACAGCCAGCCCTGCACCCCTTGCCCACAGCCAGCCTCTGCCGCACCCCCTGCCCTGTCTCCAGGCAACCCCTGCCGCACCCCACTGCGGCCCTGCCCAAAGCCAGCCAGCCCCACACACCCCTGTCTCCAGCCAGCCCCACACCCCTTGCCCTGCCTGCAGCCAGACCCTACCTCCAGTGAGCCCCTGCCCTGCCTCCAGCCAGCCCCATGTCCACTGGTGCCCTGCAGTTCCCAGGGCAGTAACCCTGCACACCTGCTTCAATGGGGGTGGCAGGGAGCAGCTGGCACCCACACATGTGCACACCCTAGGGTGACCAGACAGCAAGTGTGAAAAATCGGGACAGGGGGTGGGGGATAATAGGATCCTATAAGAAAAAGACCCAAAAATCGGGACTGTCCCTATAAAATCAGGACATCTGGTCACCCTAGCACACCCCCAGGGAGTGGCGGGGACCCACGCACGTGAAACGGAGCTCATTAATAACCGATCAACAGCATATATGATGTAATGTACATAATATATAATTTTATTATTTATATAGTTATGGAAAGTAAATAATACATGGAAGAAATGAAAGGCTTTTTTTTTACATTATTTTTTTTGTTAGTCATCCCTGCCGGGGCCCCGCCAAAAATGTTCAAATTGGGCCCCGCCCTTCCTAAAGCCGGCCCTGTTGGAGAGAACAGGAGGATTCAGTCAGCAGGGGCTGCCGATCCGTCCCATTCACCAGGGCTGCCATCCTGCGGCTTCAGCATTAGTGGCTGGGGTGACTTGGGGAAAGGTCTCAACCTCCCCACATCCCACTTCACTGCTGCCAGAATCCCTCCTGCCCCCCCCCGCTACAGTCCCCTCCTTACCCAACCTGGGTGGGGGTGGAGGAGAGGGGTCTGAGAACTTGAGCTGTGGATTGGAGGTGGAACAGCTGTCAGGGGCACTGAGGGGGAGGTGGCAGGAGCTCCCCGTACAAGGAGGGGGGTTGCCACTGGAGGTCACTAGGAAGGACAACAAGATTCCATCCTGGGGGTCAGGAGGGGGAATCCATCCCTCAGAGGTGGGCAGGGGCTGGGTGGAAATGCTGCTGGTTCCAGGGGCCGTTAATCCCCCCTGATTCCTCGGAGGCGTCTGAGTCTCAGACAGGTTCTCGTTCCCTTGCAGCAGGAGGACATCACGGCCAATGTGATGCGCCAGCTCCGTATCATGCGGCACTTGCGCCAGGTGCCCGAGGCGCTGCAGGGCCTGTGCCTCTGAGGCCACCAGCAACTCCCGCTCCCTGCTGCAGGTACTGCTCTGGCTCTCTGTAAATGGGGAGCTAGTGGAAGGGGAAATGGAGCCCCCTGGCACTCACAGAAAGCTGATTACAGAATGAGCCTGAACTGAGAGGCACCATATCCGCCCCCCTAAAGAGCCAGACTTCAGTGGTGATACAGCCCAGCTGGGGTAGCAACAGGATTGAGAACGAGGGAGGAAGTTCAGAGCAGCAAGGAAAGCCTGGAGGGGAACTTGAGAAGAGAGGCTGGAAAAGTGCAGCAAAGAGAAAGGTGCAGACCTAGCTGTTGGCTCCAGGGCCCTGAGCTGCTATCAATGTCAGGGTGGGACTGGGTTCCCCTACCAGCCCCAGAGGAGGCGGCGTACACGCACCTGGAGAGGGTTCCCAAGCCCAGCAAGGGGGCTACAGGCTGAGCAAGTGCCCCAGCGATGGCAGAAGGACTTCTGTCTGTGGAAAGACCTCTTTGGACTTTTAGTGTGAGGCAAGCTGGGCCCCAGAAGGGTGGACTAAAGGTGGTGACCTGGCCGGAGTTACCAGGCAGAGAAACTGCCGTGGTGCTGGAGCGACCATGGATGGGGGACGCTAGCCCAGCGAGAGGGCTGTGATGCCATGCCTGGCCGCCGGGGGGCACCTAACGATGAGTAGATTCATTTATGATTGGCATAGTTGGCAGGATTGAGTTCCCCCTGTGATCCGTGAGGGAAGTCTTGGTTGCTGAAGGAATCATAGAATATCAGGGTTGGAAGGGACCTCCTGAGGTCATCTAGTCCAACCCCCTGCTGAAAGCAGGACCAATCCCCAGACAGTTTTTTGCCCTGATCCCTAAATGGCCCCCTCAAGGATTGAGCTCACAACCCCGGGTGTAGCAGGCCAATGCTCAAACCACTGAGCTATCCCTCCCCCAAGCAGGTGTATCAAGGGACCAAGCTGGTCGCTGGATTTCCCACTTCAGTTCCAGGGACTGGCTAAGCAGCCAAAGCAGATCTAGGGGTTTCTCCAGCAGCTCCTAGAAAACCAACAGACGCAGAAGGAAGTGAAGGTGGAGCTACAGACGCAGCAGCAGCAATACCTGTGAGAGATCCTGCAAAGGGAAATCAACCCAGGGTCTGCTATGCCCATGGACAAAAAGAGCAGAGAAGGAGAGCATGCCTGGGCTGTGCTGAGAAGGTTAGCCCAGGGAGAAGGGCATGAGAAAGTGTCCAAGCGTGGCCTAATGCCAAGATGGGAGCAAGAGTTCTTTGTTTTGGGGGCAGAGAAGCAGGCCATATCAAAAGACACGGCCTGCTTAGGAAATTGCTGAGTGGCTGAACGAGGGGCCAGGGCCCTAAGAAGTTAGAAAGAAAGGAGAAGGTGTCCTCTGACACAAACCCCCATGAGGCAGGCAAGGTGGAGGTGGCTGGGGTGGCCATGGACCTTGCAGACCCTCCACCAACACACCCTGTCGGGTGCTGCAGGGAGATGAAGGACGAAATGATTGGCCCAGAGATGAAGCAGACTGGAGGAGGGACAAACACAAGGGTGGAGCAGTCCATGGTGGGTTCTCAGACCCTGACCGAAAAGGTTTTGGCAGATGCAGCGGCAGTAGCAAAAAGGCAACAGAAGACGCTAAAGGCTTCAGAAGAGGCTCTGCAAGCAGCTGTTCATGAGACTGAGTGGCTGCAGGAAGAGCGTCGGGATACTGCAGAAGAGAAGGTTTGCCCCGAGCGAGCTGGCAGTGGAGCTGCAGACACTGCGCACAGGCGGTACAAGCGCGCAGCCGGTGACAGCGATGAGATGAGGAGGGATGAAGCTTGGAGAAGAATAGAACTTGCCCCCGCGTGGGCCAGGTTCTAAGGAGGAGGGTATATAACGGGGGGCTTGGCCTGTGGGCTATAAAGCCTGGAGCTAGGCCAAATGGATTACAGAGTGAGCTCCAGCTGAGGGGAAACCAGGGGAAACCGCAACAAAGGTACAGGAGCAGGCCTAGCTGTTCGGTACAGGGCCTTGGGGCAGAACCTAGAATCCAGGGTAGGACTGGTTCTCCCACGGTCTCTAAGGAAGGGGATGTACAGGGCCATAGAAAGGGCTACCAAGGCCAGCAAGGGCAGGCCGAGCCAAAGTCAGGCTGAGGAAAAGCCCCCAAGGGACAGAGGATCTTGTTTCAGTTAAAGACATTTTTTGACTTTTCGTTTGGGATGAGCGCGACCCAGGAAGGAGTGGACTAAAAGATGGTCGCCTGGCCGAAGGGCTGAGTTCCCAGCCAAAAACCTGCTGGTGGGCGTGCTAGCCCAAGAAATCTGTCACCCCAGGCCTTGAAGGAAGGGGCACCTATTGGTGAGTGAACTCTGTTACAAGCCTGCTTCCATTGTGGAAACAGCCTGGTATTGGAGAGTGGTGGGGATGGCCTGTGGGCGAGGATGGCTGGAGGGGTCATACAGGAGGGGCAGCAGCGTCCAGTGAGGAGATCAGGGAACGGGTTGTTTGCAGTCCTGCCACTGAGCGGTAACGTGGTCCTTGCCAGGTCATTCTCCCACCTGGTGCCTCACTTTCTCTATCTTTGAAATGGGGATCATCCCGACCCACATTAAGAAAGGGTTTGATCCTCTGCTCTTGCTTCCCAAATCCCTGCCCTCCTTGCCCCACACAGGCCTCTGCCCTGTTGCTCAAACTCCCATGCACATGTTAGTGCCTGTGTCACCCCCGCAACTGCAAGGTCTCATGTACAGTCTCCTGCCAGCAAACTGAAGCTGCCACTAGATCCAGAATAGGAATCGCAGTTCCTGTGCGCTGCCCTGAATGGAGTCTAGACCCTGGGCATGGGGAAGGCCAACGCTCACATCCAGGTAGATCATCAACCTACTCCTCTGTCCCAGGAGCAGGAAGGCCTCTGGTTTGTGCTCCCTTCGGTAGCTGGAGCTGCTGAGTTGGGAGTGTGGTGGGCAGAGATGGGAACAGGCCATAGGATGAATCAAGTGTCAGGGGGAGACTCCCTGTGTGTGGGAGATGATGTTGCCCCTCTATGGGGAATCCCTTCCTTGCAGATGCTGGGCTTTGGGTGCTGGACTCTGCCAGGAAGCCCAGCTCCCATCCCTAGCAGCTTGGCTGTTCCCTACGCTGCTGTGCACCAGGCCCTCTGCTGCTTTGGGCAAGGACTACAGGGCCTGCTGTCATCCTGGCAGGTGTCACAACAGGTTCCATAATCCTGACCCCTGGTCTCCCTCCGCTGGCAGGCTCTGAGCAAGGCCTGCCCAGAGAACATGGATGACGAGCTCTCAATCCTGCTGACAGCACCCCCCAGCACAGACAAACTCCAGCACATCTTGGAGGTGAGCAGAATGGGGAGGGGCCGCAGGGGTTTTACCTTAGCCCTGGGGACTCCTAGAAAGAAGAGACTGGAAAATCCATGTTTCTATTGGATCCTTCCGAGTATGCATTCGTGATATAAACTCACAGGGTGACCTTGGGGTAACTCACTTCCCCCTTACGGCATCAGTCTTCTCCACTATCAAATCTACACTGGGGAAGAAGGACAGAAGCCCCGACAATCACCTTCACCTCTGGGTGTCTGGTCCTGGGAGCCGAAACCAACTGGACTATCTGCCCCATCTCCTAAACTGCCCTGTCTTTCCCTCCTAGGGCCTTGTCCTTAGTGCTCAGCCTGGCCCCTTCCCAGCTTGTCCCTGACCTTTAAAGGACTCTCCAAGCCCCTCCCATGCCTGCTTCCCTTGGGGTCTCTCTCCTGGCTGAGCACAGGCTGCCCTTCTATCTCTCAGCAGGCCTGGCTCCTAGTCACAGGCTGCGTCTTGTCACGTGACCCCCACACTTATTCCCATCCCCCTAGGGAGCTGCATCACCTGGGCCAGGTGCAGTTGAGCTCCAACCCCTTTCCTGGCCATCTCACCCTGGGACAGGTTGAAACTGGAAACCTGTGGGTAACAGTAACTGGTTGCTCGCAAAGGTGCTGAAGACACAATGGAAGAGGAAATCCTTTGGCCTGGATTGAAATTATTCCGACTGAAAGTGAATGAGAGAAAATAGGTTCAGAGTTCTCTTCCTAGCAGCAGAAAATGTAGCGATTGATAGAGGTTCAGGTCAGAAAGGACCATTATGTGCATCTAGTCGCCCCTCCTGTATAACTCAGGGCCTAGAATGTGACCAAGTGGTTCCTTCAGCCAACCATAGCATGGGACTGAGCCAGAGCACGTCTTTTGGAACGACATCCACATGCAGGAGAGCCAGCTGGCTACCAGAAAATCTCTCTTCTGCAGTGACGTGGGGTTAAGGGACATGGCGGAAAAGACATGGAGGCTGTGACTAAACTTAGAGCAGGGTGGGAAACCGAGACACAGTTGGAACCTGTCTACACTACTGGTCTGTAGTGCATTTGTAAGCTGCTGACCCGCACATGTCGTTCAGAGCCTATGGACAACACAGCTCCTAAAGGTACGTTTGTTCTGTGCTTATCCCCTATGTACCAGCAGGGCTGGACAGCCTTTCTCACTGTGCTGTGGGGAGCAGGTCCTGGGTACTAAGGGTCTGAAGAAGCTCTCAAGGACTAATTTTTTAAAATAATTGTTATCAATGAATTGGGAGAAAACATACAATCACTGCGGATAAGATTGGGGGGTGACAAAATACAGGCAGAGTGGTAATTCCTGATGGCGAGAGGGCAGTGATACACAGCGATCTGGCTCATTCAGCCACCTGGACCCATTCAAAGAAAACAAGTTTGAGCAGAGCCCAATGCAAGGTCCTATACGTAGCCACAAGGCACGCCGGCCACACCTACAGAATGGGGACGTGTATCCAGGAAAGCAGTGACTCTGAAATGGATTTAGGGGCCAGAGTGGAGAAGCCACTCAACATGAGCTCCCAGTGCGATGCTGTGGTGAACAGGGCTAAAGCCATCATTAGACGAAGGAGCAGAGCCGTGAGTAGGATAGGGAGGTGACACAGCAGCAGTGAGACTGCTGTTGGAATACTGCCTCCAGTGTTGGTGTCCTCCTTTGAAAAAGATGGTCCTAGAAATTGGAGCTGGGCAGCAAAGAGCCACCAAATGTTCTGAGGGCTGGAGAAAAATGCCTTCTGGTGAGCTATTGAAAGAGCTCAACCTGTTTAGCTTATCAAAAGAAGATTGAAAGGTGACTTCACTGAAGTGTTGAAATGCCTTAATGGAGAGAAAATATTGGGTATTAAAGGG